>NC_056726.1:1285305834-1285405834 GCF_019279795.1 Protopterus annectens | reverse complement strand
TGTGTTGTGGTTACAAACACATTTGTCTTAGACACTGGTTCAATGGCTGTACTATAATAAACCCTGTTTATGCTATAACATATAAACTGTTCCTCTGTGCATGACATTTAAAGCAGCCAACAGTGTTCTCTTTACTTTCTCGCAGCTGTTTTTACTTTTGTAGTATTTATTATTTTTAGTTACATGTCATTCATTACAGTACATGTCTACATATAATGTCTTTTTTTAACAAACCACAAATTAATATGTATGACAAACATGGTGTTTATCACTTAAAATGAGAAAATGAGCTGCAGTTAAGACTGGCATGCCAAATGATGCCATGTATATGGATTTATTATTCTGTAACATCAGTAAGCTGATATTTATATTAATTAGCAGTTTACATTTTCCCCATCTGATTTTTTTTAACCATTAGTAGTGGAGCCAATTGATTTACTGCGTAATCTGACAGACAATTATAGTGCATTATAATCATATTTATAAATAGATCATGATGCTCTGCTACCTCCAACAATCATTAATCAAATAATATCGAATTTTTCAGATTTGCAAAATTTTTTTCAAAATGAAGTCATTTGGAAAGAGACATTCAGGAAGAACAAGAACTTGCTCTGCTATAGAATATCTCACATGAATTTCAAGCCCTCATTTGCTTTAAGGGAAATCACAAAATGAGTTAGCACTCATGTCTGTTCCCTTTCTTAAATCACCTTACCGTGAAATAAGTCAAGGCAGAAGGATTCATTGTTTCATCTTCTGTGTGTTTCCACTTTATATACCTATACATTGCACGCTGAAATATTCTGTACTTAACAAAGAAGCTGAAAATCTTCAAATACTACAGAGTAAAACAGATGTCACCACCTTCTGTACAAGTAAATGAAGGAACTTTTTAGAAAAAAAGAATACATTTTTGCAAAAATTAAAAATGAACACAGTTTGCAAAAAGAGCAACTCCACACTTCAATTAGCTGACATCTGTTACATATGCCAGCTCATATCATCACTTCAAAAAGATCAAATGCACCAAAATCCAGTATCAATTAATTTCATAAATGCCCATTCAGAAAAATACAGGAACTAATTATATATTTGCAATCAGAATATTTAAAGTAAATACAATAAAAAATACAACAAAACAGCACTTTTACAGATATCTGAGATACACCACCTACAAAATAACTTAAAATAGGTATACAACCAAAATAAAGTCCCTCAACAAATACATGGATGGCCAAATCAGAGTGACACTGGCAAAACAGAGACCAGTAAGTAAAAGTAAATGGTCATCATATTTTATATATTATATATATATATATATATATGTGTGTGTGTGTGTGTGTGTGTGTGTGTGTGTGTGTCTGTGCATCTATCTATCTATATATATATATATATATATATATATATATATATATATATATATATATATTCTATATATATATATATATATATATATATATATATATATTAATCTGTATAGCAAAAAGGATAAATCTCACAATATCTTTTTCTGGCACATACCATTCTATATGGCAGGTATTTGCTGGACCTATCACACTGACTCATTAGTGAATACTCTTGATCTGTTGTCAGGAGGAAATGTCACAATTCCTTTTGGTACAGCTATAAATCATCTGCCCGTACTGTGTAAAATTTTGGTCTTTGATGATGGCTGTCTACTGTTGACTAAATCTGTGACCTTACTGCAAAATTCTAATCTAGCATCACTTTGACTTTCTACTATCCTCAGTAACTACAAGTTCTTGGCACTTCTGCCATTAATATCTTTCTTCAGAAGTTCTAATATTTGTATTATGTCATCTGGAACTAGTCATAGAAAGGAGTTGTTAGGTTTGACTGCATTCTTCTTCTTCTTCACATCAAAAACTATGAAGGCAAACGTCTTCCAGATTATAGAGCAGGAGTATTTCTACAGTCCATCAGTAGAAAATGCATGACCCTCTGATCTGAGGCATCCCATTTCTTTCATATGTGCTGTATAGTTTACATCATGCATTCAGCTTGTTTTTATGGATTGCGGGTATTTTGGACTCAGTGTAATATGATGAAATTCCCATGATCTGGAAAAGTTTCTGAACTTCGAGCACACAGAGAGCACAAAATTATCAAATATTTCCTGATTCGCTATTCCATTTCTTGCAAACCTTGTCTTGAGTACAATAATCAAAGGGCTGTTGTAGCCTTGAGCTGAACAATTTCTCCATGAAAAATGGAGTATGGCCTAGTCTGACTTTTACAGTAATCAAATGTAAATAAATATGCATGTCTTTGGAATGTGGGAGGAAACTGGAGCACATCCACACAAATGGAGGGAGGACATGCAGACTGCAGAGAAGGCACCCCAGCCAAAAATCAAACCAGATTACTTTTTGCTGTGAGGTAACAATACTAACCACTGTGCCACCCTTGTGAAATAACTGTTCTCAAGACTGATCTGGTTGCTGCTGTAACTGTGCAAACAGCCTTCTCACGTGATTTTTTTAACTATTTCTCAGCAGCACGTTCCTTTTCTCTATTCATTTATTTCTGGTCGCTATTCTTCTAAACTGCACTTTCTTCCTATTTTCTAACTGTACTGTCTGGATTATAGCCACACATGCATCTTTGCATCATTATATTGCGTTCTTTAAAAAGCTGTATCTTGAAACAACTGCTCATATTCTTTATTTTTATACACAGAGTGGAACTAGTTTAACTAGTAGACTTTAACCTGTATCCAGACTATGAGAACAACACATATACAGATTTATTTAACAACCATTTTAAAGCTAGCATTCTGAATATAGATTCTGAAATATTACACTCTGCTCTAGTATCAAGCTTAAACAAAAATGGTTCACCATTTATCCGTACTTTCTCAGTCTACAGTTTCTAAAAACTATTCTAGCATTCATTCTCAGCTTTGTTATTATGGTTGTTATTGCTTTTTACACATTCTGATTGTGATTCAGAAAGAGTTTCTGCCAGTGGTAAGACCTAACTTGGGCAGAAAAATGTTGACTGTAGCCCTTTCTGATTTAGAAACAGGTCCAGCGAATGGATTTTACAAGTGGTAGAATCACTACAGTGGGCTATCTCTAAGGCCATGTTAAATGCAAATGAGGCATATCAGAGGAGGGGTTATGCTAATTAGCTATGTGCTTTCCCATGGAAATGCCAGTGGTAAGGGATTTACTCACCAGAAAGATTCAGAGCATTTCTCGAGTGTGTAAATTAGCATGGTCAGAAGAGTTGCTTAACATGGCCAAAATGCTACATTCACCTGTCATTTTTAATGAGAGAGGTTGTGTTTCAGATAAGTGTCAAGGAGGTAGTATTGTGAGGTATGTGAGTGTGTGTGGCAGTATGTGTGTTCACCTCTAGAGATATGAGTGATCTCAAAGGTGTGTGTGTGTGTGTGTGTGTGTGTGTGTGTGTGTGTGTGTGTGTGTGTGTGTGGATTAATGAGTCCATGAATGTGTCTGGGTGAGAAGATTGTGTCTTCTAGACTATCAAGAGAAGCCTGTAACACTGGGAAAGAACAAAAGACACCAGGGACACTTTTTAAATGTTATTCTAAGTCACACAAAAAGTTAATATTACAACACGTTTTGCATCACAAAGCATTTTCTGAACAATAAGAAGTATGAAACTAATGTCTGACATTACTGACTGACTGCAATTGTGCAGGATTTATAAGAGGACAAGTCATGGACAGCCTGTAAAATTCAGATCAGGATGGCTATGGGGGTGTGTCTGTGTGTGTGTGTGTTGTGTCTGTGAATGTGCAGATGCTTGAATGTAAGCATCTGTGTGGGAGAATGAATGAGGGAGATGCCTGTGCCAATGTGATGCAAGAAACATGAGGGATGATTAACAGAGGAAAATGCTGATTAGCACTAGTAGTAATAACATGTGATTCGGGGATATGCTAATAAGAATGTGTTTACTCATTGCAGCTAAAGATGTTTCTGAATCACATTTCCCACAATTGCCCATCCAGCCTAATACCATATTTATGGGTCTTTTTAACTTCCCCCTGCATTAATTAGCAGGCATGCACAACCACTAAGCGACTATGGGAGGTGACAAGATTTCTTGGCTTTGTAAATTCAACTGCCCTGGAGCAGCTAGTCTGCACTCCCACTAGGGGAATAAATATCCTTGATCTGGTACTCACAAATATGGGAGAGTGCTGAACATCCCTAGTGTGATGTCTTGTATTCCCTGTATTCAAGCCTAGAGTTATACTGGCAATTGGTGTTGGATGCCAGTAACCATCCAGGGTTAAATGACATTGTATCTTTAAAGCCAGTTCTGAAACTCAGATTTGCTAAATTATAAACCACAACAGTATAATAACAATTATTACATTAAATTAATTATAGAACAACATTTTTATAAATATTTATATATTTTATATAGTCAGTTTATTTATTTATGTAATCATTTAAATTGAACCTTCATTGTTAATTGTTTAATTGATCAATGCTTCTTATTGGTTAATTTCCATTTGAAAATGTATTTAACATGGCCTTTGGGACAGTACATGCCTATCTGATGAAGTTTGTAAGATGAAAACGTAAGAGGAACTGTTTTTACAATGTTTATGTGCTTGATGTGCTTCGTGCTTTTAAACCACTGTGTTCATGTGCATTTTGGATTAAACTTCTGTTGAGTGGATCAGCTGGTTTCCAGTGTCAGTTCCAGTTTCACTAAAAGTCCTATGCCTTTACTCTGTCTCCTACCAAATACTAAGGGGTGACCTATGCCTGACCTGCAGGGCACATACAAATCCAGCCCTGAAGGAGTTGATGTACATCTGCAAGTCAAACAGCACAAGAGTCAC
This sequence comes from Protopterus annectens, assembly GCF_019279795.1. Classification (NCBI taxonomy): domain Eukaryota; kingdom Metazoa; phylum Chordata; order Ceratodontiformes; family Protopteridae; genus Protopterus; species Protopterus annectens. Next base: position 1,285,400,982 of record NC_056726.1, on the reverse strand, counting down.
CCAATCTAGGGATCTAAACTTAATCAGTGACTCAAACAAAACATGCTGAAGAGACTGATACTTGTCTCAGAGATTGCCCATTCTTTGAAACAGGCTTCCTAGTCATAATAAGCAGAGGCCTTCCTTGGCCCTCTCCAAATGCAATTTGGCTCAGTGAATGGGGAATCACAAATTCACACCTGGGATAGTACCTATGCCCCTTACGGACAGCGGCAATCTGCCAAATACTCTATTTATAGTCACAAATCCATACCATCCTTTTGCCTCTAGTAGACATATATTGGGTAAAATCAGATTATATTGGCTACCTTTGTAAGGGCTCTTAAGCAGTTAGCCTAGTAATATCCTATGAACCTATGAAGACATTGTTCCTTTTGCTGGTAGCTGTTTCCATGAACATAGGAAAGGTTCACAGAACCACAGCTTCTGTCTCTACAATTAGCTTACACAGTTTCCATAAACTGCATTTCTACTATACTCGCAAACACTTCTGTCTTTAAACTTTTTTTTCTGCCTCCAAAGCATTAACATTATGCTTCTGTCACTTATTTTAAAATGCATTCTGCATAATGGAAAATAGTTCCACAAATTCAACACTTGATTTATGTTTTATGCTGCCCCTCTTCATGTCCGTGTGCACTGGTTGTGAGTCTTTTTTTTACTTTTTTGTTACCAGTGACCATCTTGAACAACACATGGTTGGCTACATTTTCACATTTACTTTTATTTTCATATATTTCAGGCTTTGTACTTATCATGCTCTCAAGTTCAGAGTTGATTTCATACCTCTGAGTAATCAGTTATAGATTTTAACTGCATATTTGACAATCTGCTAGCATTAAGCAGAGCCTTTCCCTGGCCCTCTTCAAAGGCAATTTGGATTAATAGATTATAACTTCATATTTGACAATTTGCTAGCATTAAGCAGGAAACTATACTGCGTTACTTATATTTTTTGTATGCATTTGAATCTGTGAAACATATTCAGTGAGTTTGAACATAAGAATATACAGTTATCAACACTGGTTCACAGAGACTGTCTGGTTTACAGGTGAAAAGTCATGTAGCTGTAATATGCATTTGTGCAATTAGCAACAAATTGTGGCAATAATGTTAGTCAGAGAAGTAGTAAAAAGATGAGGGGGTGCATGTAAGCTGGTGTGAGATCACAGTGCATTTAGGTAATGTGTTCTGGGACATGACATTAGCATTTAGCCATTTTCTGTGTGTATATTTCCAGTTGTGATCACAATTTTGAGTAGGAGAATGTGTCTTTCAGAGGGGTTGCATGGATTTACAATATTTAGGGCTTACAACAGAGAAGCAGCAGTCAATCTATTTGAATTTTGTTTGAGGACAACACCACACATCACATAGTCTCACTAAATCTACACCACCAAATTCCGCACATAGAAACACAAAAACATTTGCGGAGGCTCTCAATAATAATCTGCTCAAGCAACAGAGACCTCCAAAGCAGAAATGCAAGCAACCTTCACCCCCCAGCACAACCCAAATGACACTAGCCCGCAGACTCAGTGTGCCACTCAACCACAGCCAATAAGGCAAAACAACGTACCCAACACACTAGTCATAGGTGACTCTATAGTCAGGCACACTGATGTCCCACTCACCAGGCTAAACAAGGAGAAGGTTACTGTCAGCTGCCTGTCGGGTGCCAGGATCTGCCACATAACCCACGCACTCAGATCACTCCACAACAAGTACAAATATGGCTCTGTCATTGTCCATGTTGGTGTGAACGACCTGAGATGTACCTCCCTGGACTACATGAAAAGAGACATGCAAGAGCTCTCCGATCTTGTAGCCCAGGCAGGTATGACCCTAGCCCTGATTAGCACTCTGCCATCACCCAGAATGATGCTGCAGTACAAGGACAAAATGATTGACTTCAACAATTGGCTAAGCTTCTGGTGCCATTCTAAAAGGATCCAGTATCTGTCTGCCTGGGATGACATGTTTGACAGACCACGATGCTTTGCCAGAGATGGCCTACACCTGTCACCCCTGAGATTCTGGATACTGGCTAAGGTTCTTGCTGCCCCTATAGTGCCTTTTTTAGGCAAGTTTCAAATGACAAATTCACCACCGTAACAGGAACAGGCAAGCAAAAACTGAGGGTGATGCTACTCAATGCTAGAAGTCTAAATCTCAAAATGCACTCACTCGAGGCACTCCTTAAAATGGAGAACATCGATATCTGTGCAGTGACTGAGACCTGGTTCAAGGCTCCAGAGAGCACCCCTGCACTACCAGGCTATAACTCATACCACACTTTTCGATCATGTAACCTGGACCGGAACACCAAAGGCGGAGGTGTGTCCATATTCATTAAGGATATCCACACCTCCAGGCTAGTTGCTCAGCATAATGCAGCCAAGGTTATCCAAGTGCAACTAACTCTGGGCAAAACTGCAATCCAAATTGTAGCTTGCTACAGATCACCCACCATGCCCCAGGATTCCCACTCCTCTTTTCTTGATGTACTGGAAAATATTAGGGTTCAACCAAACACCCTAATAATGGGTGATTTCAACTACCCCACCATTAACTGGGAAAACTACTCATGTACCAACTCCTTCACTCAACGCTTTCTGGAATTCATAAACTCCAATGCCCTGGATCAACTTATCCACACCCCCACCAGGGGCAACAATATCCTAGATCTAGTCATTACCAATATGAGTGACCGGTATTCCACACCTGAAGTCAACGCCTCATTGGTCCGATCTGACCATAAGCTAATTACCCTAGATATCCACATCCTGCCTCCACCCCCCATTAAGGAAACCATGGTAAAAGATTTCTCCAAAGCCAACTACATGCTTCTTAAGACAGAAGTGGTGAACTTCATGACACCCATGCAGATGGACAATACAGTTATGACTACTGAATCCTACACAAATGCACTTTATAAGCACTTACATGAGTGCATGGATCATGCTATCCCAAACAGAATCAAGATGCTATCCTCCAAAAAAAGGAAGCCAATCTGGTGGTCCCCTGCCATAAACAAACTGTACAACAGAAGGAAGAAACTCTTGCAAAAGAGAGTAAAATCCCACGAGTGGAGGAACTCCCTGGTCAGCCTCAGTAAGAAGATGCAATCCCTGATAAAATCCTCCAAAGCTAGTTATGAAAACAAAATCGCCACTGATTCTAAAGACATCCACAAAGCATTCTATAGCTATGTCAAGAATCTCAATGGCAACACTCAGATCTGCTCTGAGTTACAGCACAATGGCACTAAATATACAGACCCAACTGATATTGCCAACATCCTGGCAGGTAGGTTCAGTGCTAACTTTACCCCCCTCTCACCCCCTAAAGAGCCCATCTCTATACCGGAAGAATGCAAAGTTCCTGTAATCATGGCTGCACAGGTAAAAACCACACTCTCCAAAGCCAAGAACACAGCATCCATGGGACCAGACAACATCCCAGGCTGCGTTCTACATGAACTACAGAACGAACTGGCACCCCACCTAAGTACCATGTTCAATCATAGCCTCACCTCAGGATTTGTGCCTGCTGAATGGTGCACAGCAACAGTTATCCCGCTCCACAAGGGGGGAGCCACCACGGACCCCGGGAACTACCACCCCATTAGCCTGACGAGCCTGGTCTGCAAGGCCATGGAACGTATCATCATGGAACTTACAAACAAAGACATTGGTAATCTCCAAACTCTGGATCCCACCCAGTTCAGGTTTGTAAAAGGCAGATCATGTCTCCTAAACCTGATAGACCTCTTTGAAGCAGTCACCAAAGCCGTAGACAAGGGTAAGGTGGTTCACACAGCCTATCTAGATCTTGCCAAGGCTTTTGACACCATCCCCCCACTCTGAAATTATAGATAAACTCATTAAACTAGGTATAAATCCCTATGTCACAAGATGGGTTGCCAACTGGCTCACTGACAGAACCCACACTGTGAAAGTAGCAGACTCCAAATCCGACTTCAGACCAGTGACAAGTGGAGTACCACAGGGTTCAGTCCTGGGTCCTCTCCTGTTTGGCATCTACTTCTCTGAAGTACAGGCTAACACAGAAGGTCTTTGGCTAATGAAGTTCACAGATGACTGCAAACTAGGAGCCATAATCGAAACTCCTAACGATGTGGACATCCTACAAAAGGGCCTCACTGAGAAAGATGCCTGGTGTCAAAGCCATGGCCTCAAGCTCAATGCCAAAAAGTGCATTGTCATCCCCTTTGGTAAAAACTCTGTACCCATGAACTACAACATAGGCGGTAGTATACTTAACACCGAAAGTGTGATAAGAGACCTTGGGACACAGGTGGACAGTAGTCTCTCCTTTGATAATCACATTGCCACAGTGGTCAGGAAATCCTTCTATGTGGCACACCTCATCACAAAAGGTTTCTCATTCAGAAAAAAAGAGGTCATTGTTCCCCTCTACTCATCACTCATTAGACCCATTATAGAGTACAACGCCCCTTTTGTTATGTACCTCACAAGACAACTACAACAACTGGAAAGGCCGCAGAAATACCTCACAAAGAGAATTACTGGCCTCAAACAGATGCCCTACGCAGACCATCTCAAAAAACTCCAGCTTTACTCCATCGCATATCGCCTACTCAGAGGTGATCTCTGCCTAACATACAAAGCTATGTCAAACCCAGAGCTGTTGGACATGCTCCACTTAAAGAAATCCCAATCCCTCAGAGCTACACGCTCTAGGGACCTAAACCTTGTCACCACAATAAACAGAACATGCCGGAGGGATAGATTCCTGTCCCAGAGACTTCCCATACTCTGGAATAAACTACCTATCTATATCAAACAAAGCTCCTCATTAGCACTCTTCAAGAAAAATCTTGATGATTGGATGGTAAATAGGAAATTCACCCCGGGGATCACCTCTGTGGCTCTGCTCGACAGTGGCACAGGAAAATAATTTTCTTGGGTGGTAAAAGCCAGGGTACATTTTTGGCTGGGCTTGTATAGGCCCCAGGGCCGATAGCCTAGTACCTACCTATGAACCTATGAGGAGCCTGATATGTAGCCGATAAGTGGTCTGTGTTTTTAAGAGTGTATATGTTCATAAGCTTTTACTAAGCTTATTGACAAATGAGACCATCAAGGAGCTCAATTTTTTCACATACTCCAGGTGAAACCAGACTTGTTTTAAATGTTGATAAGGAAAGACTGCTTGATAGATAAATACAGTCTGTTCTAGAAATGGAGAATACATTGGGTTAGATATCCGAATTGCAATCTAGCCAAGTGCATGTAATAGTGTTGGTTTAGTTCTCTAGAACGGGTGATTGCTTTACCACTTGTTCTATTTAGGTAAAGGAGTTCATAGAGTACTGTGTCATTCATGGTACAGAAAGCTAAGCAGAGATCACCCCTCAGAAGTCTTTATTACCTTGTGCAGAGCAACAAAGCTTATGGTTTATCATAGTAGCCAAGAGCAGTGAGACCTGAGTTCTATTTGGTGAGAAAACGTTAAGGCCTCTCATGCTGGTTTAAGTCCCTGGCAAGGTGCATGCTAAAAGTGCATTACATTCAATGACAGGCCTAATAAAGTATGAATAAAGTTGGATTCTGCCTTCTTTGGACCTTGAGGAGATGCCATGAAGGATAAGCTGTTCAGGGTAGAAACCTTTTTGAATCATCACAGAGACATGGTGGTCAAAGGACAGTCTGTTATCAACATGTGTACCAAAATCCCTGATGAGTGTGTCAGATTTAAGTGGGATGTTACCTATTTGACAATCAGCAGTAAAGCTATACTTCCAAAAGGAAACTATACTGCATTACTTAGTATTAAGGGTAAGCCCATGATTAATACATCAAGCATTTGTTTGATCTGGCCCTTGCTGGAGAATTTGAGCATCAGAACGGGATTTGGTAACTGCATTCAGTTTGCAATCATCAGCACACTTGGCTACCCAAAGTCCTTGATATCAGCTTTTACATCACAGAAACATATACCAAAGGGGAGATGACCCAGGACACAGCCTTGTAGGAAACCACTAGTGACATTTATCTGTCTTGAGTAAATACTCCTGACCTTAATTATATGGGTTCCACCAGACAGCCAACTATCAATCTAGTGAATTATGTATGAGTAAATGCTGACTTGGGACCAGGGTTGCCAGATTTCCGACTGGCCAGGTAGGGACAAAAAAAAAAAAAAAAAAGGTCTTTCACACTAAATCTGTCTTTAGACATGGAGCTTACTTGTGTTTAATGTGGAACATCAGGCAGCTCTGCATTAAAAACAAGTAGCTCCGTGTTTAGCGATTTTTGATTGGCCCATATGCCGATATACGAGCCAATCAAAAAATCGCAAAACGGAGCTACTTGTGTTTAATACAGAACTGCCTGCTGTTCCGCATTAAACACAAGTAGCTCCATGTTTAGTGATTTTTGATTGGCCCATATGCCGGTATATGGGCCAATCAAAAAAAAAACGGAGGCTGTTACGCCAGGATTTAAACCGGCAGTGCGAGACTTGGGATCAAGCTGCTGATCCCGGGACAATCCCACTCAAATAGGGACGTCTGGCAATCCTGCTTGGGATGTTTATCATTAATCTCATAGGGGATAGTATCAAAGGCCTTGGAAAGGTTTAAATAAGCAGTGTGGACTGTATAATCCTTATGCATGGCCTCAGTAATCTTTACAAAGAACTCTACCAGGATGAGCAGGCATGATCTGCCTTTTACAAAGTCGAACTGATGTGTATGCAGGGATATAGGATCACTTATATTATTATTTGCTCAGCAATAATAATATAAGTGGGGTTGGGAGGGTGGCCTAATGGTTAAGGTGTTTGCCTTACAAACAAAAGGTGCAAGGTTTGAGTCTAACAAGGGATAATTGGCTAGGCTTAAAATGGCATGCAAGGGCAGTTAGCCTAGTACTAATCTATGAACCTATAATACTTTCCAACACCTTGCAAATAATACTAGTGAGCCTAATTAGCCTGCAATTCCCTTGATCAGTAGAGGGACCACCTTTATGCAACAGCACCTCAACTGTCATTCTGCATTTATTGGGGACATAATCAGTGGAGAAACTCATGATGAACAGCTGATGGAGGAGTTTTGCTAAGTAGGACTTTACATTTTTCAGCAGGTATCCAGGAATATTGTCAGAACCTATGGAAGTACTGTTTTTAATTTTTGGAAAGTCTCAAAAGGAGATGGTCAAAAATTGATCTCAGGATAGGCAGTATGAGGGAGAATGGGGGGGAGATAGGAGGGTAGGAGGAGTGAAGAGAATTTGCCTGCAAGATTATTAGCAGTGTTCCTGGGTCAGAGAAAGAAATAACATTTGAGATAAGTTCAGTACAGAATTGTTGTTTACTTCTAATATTCTTAATAAAGCTGAAGAAAGCATTATGGTTATCTCTTGAATTAATTGCAATCCTAAGTTCAAAGCTGGCCTTACATTTCCTAAGGGTAACTATGAGAGACTTACTTACCTGTTTTATATTCTCTTTATTATGATGAAGGTGGTCTAATTGTGAATGTCATGTCCATGTGTCATGCACTATTTTATCCTGATTAAAGAAATATATAATTAGATAAATTATAAATAATGTGCCATAGCTAGCTCATCTAGCGATCAGTGGTGTTCCCCATTATAGTGCCCCAGCCCCTCAGTTCTTAAAGTGAAGTGAAGAAAAAAGGACTTTGGCTTTTACTGTAGAAAGCCGATTAGTACTCTTGTGAGTAAGGGGATTGCCTGGATGATTTTACTGAGGTAAACTGATAAGTGAAAACGTGGAGGAAATGTCTCACTCCAGAGATCTGCTGAGTTCTAACACAGCTGATTGAGTCACCCAGACCTACTGGCAGATTCTTTCTATTGAGTAGCTATTCACCCTCACCTTTCCCACATCTGAGGTCTTTCTCTTCACGACAAACCAAATTTACAGTGGATCCCATTAGTTGGGGTGGAAGAGTTGCAGGGGAAGGCAGTTATCTCCATATTTCTGGCTACTCAGATATCTATTGTTATACTCTGCAGTCCCAGGCCATAGATACTGCTAGGTACATGAGATGCAGAATCCTTTGCATGTTCACATCAGCTCTAGTATATGACTCCTCCTATTACTTTAAGACACCAGTAAGAATAATTTGCAAATGGGATGATGATGCACTGAAATGTGACATCTTTCCCCATCTGATTAATGTTGTCTTTCTGTCAGATGTCATTTCCTCTTCTCCATGACCAGCCTTTCAAAGTCCAGGTTTTTACCTATGAAGAAGGATGCCTTAATACTGAGATTCTAGATAGGTTCTCGTGAAGGTTACTCCACGTATTTAATACTCGGTCATTATAAAAGCTTCTTAAAGTCAGTGTTGAACTGCCATCCCTCCGCTGCACCTAGTATTTTTCAGTATTATCTTCTCTGAAAGATTCCATTTTTTGGACTTTATTAATTTCCTTGAAGTACTGGACATCTGTATCATGTCTCCAATTCATCTCATGCTTTTGCTTTCTGGAGGTTGTACCTATTGAGTCTCCTTTCTTTCTCCCTTACAAATGCGGCATGCACTGGCATGTATGCACTCCAGGAGTGCTCTCACCAGTGTCTCTCTTTGTAGAAAGGAAGAATAACATTGGTAGCTCCTGATGATGTTTCTTCCATACATCCTAAAATTCTTTAGGCTTCAGTACTTTAGACTGTTGCTACCCAGATGAATTATGTTCTGCTTTTTTCACTCTAATGTTAAGCTAACACATATCTGGCCATTATTCTAACATTGCTAAACCAGTATGGTTTTGCCACCTGTTGCACATGTACCTAATGTACACATTTGTTACTCATTTACCCCCCCCCCCATTGCAGTAAATAATACCCCCCCTCACTGCAGTAAAAATCAAGTTTACAGTCTTGTTCTCACACCAAGATCATCAGGTCGTTTCAACTGCCATGTGTCAGATGTCCCTAGGAGATTAGCCTCCTGATCCGCTAAGGATGTACCACAGGTATCCGTTTAGTGGAGAATCGGCTCCCTTCTTGTCCATCTTGTGGAAGGAAGACTTTGTGATGCAGTCTGAGTAACAATCTGCTATTAATTCCACCCTTTCAATTATATTTTTAATATTTTATTACTTTTACTTTTATTTATTTTATTTTTATATCTGTATTTATGTTATTTACTACTTTTAATTTATTTTATTGCTGTTTTATTCTTGTTTTGCATGTGATGATTCAGATCTTTGAGAACTTGTTGCCATCTTCCTGAAGCCTAGCTGCACAATACACCATCATCATCATCATAATCCTCTACCCTATTTTTCCTATTTTTCTACATGTGGTGGGGGTATCATATCAACTATCATATCATCTCTCTCTCAGTTCAGTGCCACTCTCATAGGTTCAGAGGTATTTACTAGGCTAATGAACTCAAGGGCCTTTTTAAGCCTAGACATTCACCCAAATCTCTGACAAGTTTGGATACCCTTAATAAGTGTAAGCATGGGCCTGGGAAATGAACCATTTACAGGTTCCCTGTGTCCATTAAAGACCTAGGTGCCAAACCAGGGATGAATTTCCAGTTTCCCATCCAATTCTCTGAGTTGCACTTGAATTGGGTTAGGGAGGAAATCTACTTCACATGGATGGGGAGTCTGTTCCATAGACAGGGTAGTCTCTGGGATACATACCTATCTCTCCAGCAGGTACTATTTATATCACAGGCAAGGTTTAAGTCTTTAGAATGGGTAATTCTGGTGCTGTTTGTTTTGTGGATATTAAGGAGGCCCATCAAAGTGGTGTCTGACAATGCCCTATATGCCAGGCATAGATCTCCTCTCAAAAGCCAATAGGAGACAGAGCAGAGGAATAGGGCATTGAGGAAGTTTGCATAGGACATTTTACTTATGCTCTGTATCCTTTTAGTGAGGCACCTCTGTGGATGTTCCAGTTGTTGGATATGCCTGGTTAGGTACATACCAAAGATGGCATTGTACTCAATGATAGGTCTGATGAATGTCGAATACAGCGGAGCAATGACTTCCTTGAACTTAGATGCCACACCTTTGTTTATAAGTTGCACAACATACCTCTTACCTTCTTTGAGAGTCATGCTTTATTATTGCAGGTCTTCTCTCACACACCATCAATCCATCTCTTTCCTTGATGCCCTCATTTCCTCTAGCCTTCCTCCTTTCTGTCCCAAATATTCATCAGATTATTTTCTGCTTTCCTTCACATATGCCTGAACCATCATAATCTGTTCTCGTTGACCTTCTCTGCAATTAGAGCTACTTTGGCTTCTGCTCTGATGTCCTTATTTCTTCATCTGTCCTACAGTGTACATCCATCTCAGGCACTTCATCTTCATTACCTCTAGCGTCCTCAACTGCTCTGCCTTTACTGTCCAGGTTTCTGTACCACACAGTTGTACTGGTTACATCACTGTTTTGTACACCTTACTTTTCAGCTTCTTTGGCATTCTTCTGTCATATACTACCCCTGAAACTCTGTCAATTGGCTGCAATCCCTCTGAAATTGCTTTTCCATGTGCCTTCAGTTTTGCATTCCATTCCCCTATCACTGGCAGAGATTGTTGTCCAGAGTCTGCTTGTAATGCCACATTGTCTCCATACAGCAACTTTGTTGAGCTTTCTTCTCCATCCTATTTTCTAATATAGTCCATCACCAGAATGAACAACAGTGGGTTTAGAGCTGAACCCTGATGCACACCCACTCCTACTGGGAACCCCTCTGTGAGTATGAACATTGTTTGCACTTGTGTCACTGGATCCTTGTACATATCCTGCACTAATTCTACCAGTGTTTCTGGAACTTTGAATCAGCACAGGACTGTCCAAATCAGCTTTCTTGGAACCTTTCCATATGCTTTCTTCAAGTCTAGGAAAATCCAGTTGGACTCTTTCCTCATCTCTAGCTTCTTCTCAACAGTCTGTCTCACTGAATACATTGAGTCACTTGTGCTTCATCCTGATCTGAATCTGAACTGGTAATTTCCCATCATACTTTTGACCACCCGGTGTATCCATTTATCAATCTCCCTTTCTGCAGCTTTCATGCAGTCTGACATGAGTCTGATACCTCTGTACTGCCCACAGTTGTGAATGTTCCCTTTGTTCTTGTACATTGGCACTATAATGCTTATTCTCCAGTCATATGGGATATGCCTTTCTGTAAATACTCCTGTGAGTACCCAACACACCAACAATAATAAATTTAAAATGTTAGCTTTGTTGCACAGTATGACGAAACCCCGGTAGTGTCCTAGATAAACCTGGTTTGTTTAGTAGCTTTGTTGTTGGAGAAACTGACAATGACAGAATAGAGAAACTGGATATGCTGGGGGGGACATGACAAGACACGAGCTGAAGTAATGATACCAGACCTGTGAGTAATGGTAGCTGTTGTATGATAATGTGTGTAGACACACCATCACATAGGAGGGGCAGCTTTCCCATTGGTCAACTGTATACCTACCTCATGACATAGTCCGTGCATGTCTGGGAATAAGAACAACTTAATGAAAAATCTGTCTGATCACAGTATGATGGCCTTGGCTTCTCCATTCTGCTTACTAGTTGCATGAATGTTCATAACCCAGTTGTTAAAAAGGTATTCATGCCTGAAGAACTCACAGCCACTTGGCAAAAGGACACATCTAGGTGGCTCCACAGTGGAGTAAGTATGGGGGGTGTTGGCTTATATGACATCAGTGGTAGCCAGCCAAAAAAAGTTGCACATCTGAACAAGGCAATCAGGACTAATCAGAACTACACAGCACTAAACAAATAATGTCTAAAATACTACCTACAATCACATCAATTAAAATGTAAAGTAAGAAACACAAACTATAGCACTTTCACTGTATGATACTAGTAATCCTGTCAACAGCATACCAGTTCGGTACTGAAAACAGCTGGTCATGCATATCAGTTATGCTCTGATTCTCTACATTTCAGTAATTATACACAGGAACAGAAATGTTGTTGGTCCTAATAAACAAGGTGTTGACAGTGATCCTGCCTGACGCTACAACAACTGAAGTGTGCCTTTGGCACACATCTAGGACTATAGCAGTGACCCTTCCTTTTGTTACAACCACTGCAGAAAAGAAGAGTGTTCCAGACATCATGGGCTCTGTATATGATATATTGATTAGCCTATTAATGGAAATGTAACGGAGAAAATGGCCATTATCCCCATATTTCCCCTTGTTTCACAATGTTTGGGTTTATGATGCTACCCATATTCTTAACATAAGCAAAGCACTTGACTGTTCTGTAGTTGTTTTCATTTTTCTTTCCTTCAGCTTGTGAATCTAGTCCATTGAAGTTAATGTTTCTACAAATCAGCTGCTATGCAGTATTGTATGCTTCTGTTCTTTACTGTTGCTCATCTTTCTGTTTTTTATATGTTTGATCACAATGTAGAAGAAACCATGATAAAAACCATTAGGGATTCAGCTCTTCGTTTTTCCTTTTTTTCTTCTTCTTTCTGTTGTACCCCTTACAACTAAATGCACAATGTAAAAAAACAATCCTACTGCAGGTGCAGGAACAAATGGCAGCAATCCTGCACAACTAAATAAAATGAGATCACATGGAGCTTGTTCTTTTTTGCTTATTTCTGTTTCTACAATAGTGGTAGGTAAAGTAGTCACTCAACAAAGCTACAAAAGTAAAATAAAGCAGAAAGAAAAACATCTGACTTTATTCAAAATTCAAGGAAGCACTGAACTTTGTAATAATCATCGTCATATTTTAGATGCATCTACATTAAGTGTTTTCATGATAATTTGGCTGCCTGACAGTTAAAAAGCAAAGTGGAAATGATTGTTTTCACACCAGAAATCATGTCTGTTGTGCCTGACAGTTTTGCTCAGATGGTTAAGTCTATGAGCTGCTAATAAAGTTCGACATATAGTCCTACATGGTAATCCTTCAACCTGTGCCTTCAAACTATGCTAACTCTGAGAAAGCCACTTAACAAAACACTGTTCTACACTAAACACATAAGGAAGCAATCAGTGAACATACAGAGTGCTCTTACCCTGAATAGCAAAAATAAAAAAAAATCTGATTCTTAAGTACCAATTCCAATTACTTTACCATCCAACAGGAAGTGGTCATCTGCAGCTAACACTTGGGAAACAAGAAAATCTGTGGTATAAAATAGCTATCAAACCTGAAAACAATCCAAATGAAATGAAATTCTGTATTTCCTTAACACAAATTAGAATAGTGACCATAAAGCTGATCAAATTCCAATCATCCAAACAAATGTAGATGGCATATAAAATCTCAAAATGAGGTTCTTATTTAAGATATCTGCACTAACTGAGGAAGAAAGAATATTTAGCGTAAGCAACAATGCCTTAAAAAGAAGTGATAGAAATATAATACTGAAAGGATATTTGTGGTACAATATATAAAAAACTTTCATAACATCCACATAAGTTCATATTCTTTTGTCTCACAGTTTTTCTGAACTATTACTTTTACTGAATGAATAAAAAGCGAAGAAAATAAAAGTTATAGACATAAGCACAGTATTATTAAAAGTTGTTTTAGTTATCCACAATGTGTCTTTTGGGCCAAGAAGGCTTTTCAACTAAAACCTCAATAGCAGGCCTAAGGAATTTGACTTAAGCAGATGTATAAAAACAATTAACCCCATATAAAATCATGACACTGGTTACATATTTTTTTCCAGGCACTGACAGGTGATATTAACACCTACAGAATGACAGACAGAAATAAATTGGTGAAGTGTAATCCAAGAACAGAAACATGTTTCATTCACAAAATAAGAATGCACCATGGATTGTTATTACGAGCATTCCAGTGAGTCCTCTCAGTGTCCCAAACATTAAGAATGGAAAAAATTAGAACTGCCTCAATGACTGTAATGGAGAAAGGCTGCTTTTTGACAAAGGAGTTTTTGCATTTTCTTATGATATGTTGGATTGTGCCACATGTCAGAAAAGGTGGAATAATAAAAAACTTATATGTGCTTTATCAGTTGAAATGTTCTGCCAAATTCCATTTACTGTAAAATAATACACATATCATTATGGTTATAACCAAATGGGCTTTTCAGGGCTAGTTAGTATTTTTATTCTGTGCAAGATGAAAGGTAATAATCATAAACATACCAGCAGAAAAATAAAGGAAGGACAAAGCATACAATTGTCAGTTTAGTTTATTTATTTGTTAATTAGGTAAGTGAACTGGTTTATCTCACACCTGATTCAACTATGACCCAGGCCACAAGGTCAAGGGCAAGTGAACAGTTTACAGTTGTCAATCAGCCTACGTGTTTTTGGAAAGTGGGATAAAACCAGAGTTCCCAGAGAAAACTCATAAAGACATGGGGAGATCAGAATACTAGCCCTTGAGCTATGATGCAAAGATCTTAACCTCTGAGATACCGTGCTACCCTACACAAAAAACATTACCAGAAATTGTAATCAAAACAACAGAAAAATCAGTTCATATTTATGTTTCTGATACATTATGTCAGTAACAGGAGAATGGCAGAATATGTGTTTTAATTGCAAAATGCGTTGATAATGCTTCCATAAACACTGATAACAGCACAATGTATTTACTTTAACCATTAAGTAAAATAATATGGGAGACAGAAAATGACAGAAATAATGTTAACAGAACACTTTACAACCTCGATGGGTACAAAGCATTTGTTTAGATTTACTAAAATTTAAATATGAGTTGTTTGTTATTAAGCATCTGCCATACATTTATTAAAAATTGTAGTTACAGGCGAAATCTGGCCTGGCCATGTGAAAGACTGCTATTACTGCTAAGGGTTCTATCTTTGTCTCACATTTCACAGTAAAGGAGAGAGGCTGTGTCATTTGACAAGACTACTATAAGCATGAATGAAGAAGGGAAAATTTGTTAAACTGGTGATTTAATGGTTTTTAGTAGGCTAGCTATGGGGGCTGTCTACTTTATAGTACAAAAGAGCTTAGCAAATGGAAAGACCCAAGTTTTACTGTTATACTGAAGTGTTCTGTATCAAAGGCAAGCTACCTTAGAGTTATTATATTAAGATATCAAGGATATGTAGGGGACTAAAGATCTCTGTGTTTGGGATAAAATAAAATCTTCCCATGTAAAACCATGTCTTTTTTGAGCATTTAAGGCTTTTATGAGTTAGTTTGTTATTTGTGTTGTTTTTTTCACTAATTATGTTTCAGTAGTCCACGCCCTACATTTGCAAAGTTGTCTATATGCATTTGTGGGGGTCTCAGATATAGTGCTTATTTATGTGACAGGTAGATGTTAGGCAATATAAGACAAGACAAGAAAGCTTTTATTATGATACCTCAGAGAGAGAGAGTTATGTTACATTTATTAAAGTTTAGGAATAAATATTAAGAGGAATATTGGAATACAAGGAACAGTTTCCTCATGAGTGAAAGAGACAAGAGCTCAGTAACTTCTAAAAGTTTGATCAGTTTAGGTCAAAGTAATACAAGTGCCCTATTTCACAGACAGGTGTGTTGCAAAGTTACAGAAAATATCATAATATGTAATACTGGCTCCATCTACTGACCAGTAAAGATAATCCACCATGAAATGTGCAGTATAAAACTTAACTGATACAAATGAAAATTTAAGAGCTGAAATACATTTTTGTGTTTTTCAAAACCCAGACATTAATTGTTAAACTACTGATGTCCGCAAAGGTTTTCTTAACCTTTTAGAGCACCTAGATCCCCCAAAATATTTTGTCTCTGCCCCAATACTGATTGTGCACAGAAAAAGTTCTGGGGTACGAACATTTTTAATGTGGCAAGATACAAAGGAGAAGAACCTTTAAACACACCCACAGTGTTGCAAGGCATTGTGTGTTTGTCTGAGATAAAGTGTAATGTTGTAAAAGGAGTCAGGATCATGTTATCCATGAGAATAATTTATAAAATGCTATATCTTAGCCATTGGAACATGAGTTTCCTGCATTTGGCGTCTCCAATAATCCATATACTTTGTCTTTTCTATAACCTACCTATTGCCATGGTGAGTGTCATGAAGGTAGTCAGCTGAACACGGAAAACTGAAGTTCCCTTTTAGAGACAAACTGGCCAAACTCATCCTCTGTGATCACCAAGCACTCCTGCATTAGAGAAGGTATATAATCTCTCCAGTGCATTCTGATTTGGACCCTCAAACTCGATCCATTAACACCATGCCTGGTAGATATCCCATAGAAAAAAAAACAGAAGGAATCCTCAGTACTTTCCAAAATAAATTCAAATCAATTTACTCATGTCAGTGGAGTAATAATTCTTGCTGGTGGTACTTCATTGTGAAATGATGAGGTCCTACCTCTATTATGAAAAATGAACCCAGCACCCCCATAAAGGAAAAATATATATCATCATTAAAAAAACATCAAAGGCAAATTATTGATATTTAAACAGCAACAGAAATTACTTTTAGAGAGATGCAGCCCTCCCACCCAATTCCCACCATCCCCATGGCCCTGAATAAACTAACTCTGCAGTCCCTCCTCCATGCGTACCTTTTATTTATTAATTAATTTATTTATTTATTTTACATTTGTTAACTGGGTTAATTTGGCTGGGCAGATGCCCTTTTTCAGCAAAGACCCGAGGAGAAAAGCTCCAGTAAAAATGTTAAAATATAGTAAGTATTAGGCATATTAACAGAGGCAGAATGTAGTTTTGTCTTATACGTAGTTAAAACAAAAACCATAACATAAAATGTTATCGAAATGCATTGAAGAGAAGTTATGTCACACAAACTCTGGTTATAACTCATAACAATATTAAGATAACAAACTTAGAAGAAATAAAACAAAAGAAATTTGTATTTAAGGAGTGAACTAAAATAGTAGATGCAGTGTATTGAAAGGAGGCCTGTTAGTGATATAGGAATCATCTGAGAAGTAGAATATATTACACATAGCTTGGACATATGATGAGGGAAAAACAAAGGCAGAGGAGAAGAGAGGCAGAGGGGGTAGCATTCAAGTAGGATCATTACAGGAGCAGGTGTAGGAGTTTAGCAGATACTCTTTTAATCCTACTTTGAAACTGATTGTGTTATTAAGTGATTGGATATGGAAAGGAAATTTGCCCCAAGCAGAGGTGACTGAGTGACTATAAAATATTTTGCCAATGGATTTATTGGGTTTGGAAATTTGAAGGAGATGGTCAGAGCTACACAGTTCATGGTTAGGAACATAGGGGGAGATAAGCATTGCAAGAGAAGAACAGGCTAGGGATTGGTGAAGGATGGAGTGAGTGTCAGGTGAAGCTGAGGCAAGAGGAGTTGATGTTGAAATTCTAGCCAATAGAGTTTTTTTAAGGAAGGGCAGTGGTATGAACGATGTGGGAGATTACTAGCAAATCTAGCTATTTTACTGTAAGTGAGTTCAAGTTTAGTTGACAGATTCTATTGGAGGCTAGTTAAGACTGGGGCAGCATATAATAGGGTAGGGAGTAGGTAGGCTTAAGCTAAGGACAATTTAGATTCTTGAGTTAGGAATTTTTTGTTTCTGTAAAATAGTCCGAATTTTTGGTGTGTATTTTAATGCAATTATTGATGTGGATGTCAAATTTAAGTTCACTGTCTACATAAACCCAGAGTAGTTTAGTGTGAGCTTTAACTTTGATAGCAGTGTTATTTAGTGAGGAATCAGGGAAGGTGGATTTAAGGTATTGGAGAGACTTCGGGAGAAAGAAAAGGAGTTTAGTTTTATTAAGTTTAAGTAGAAGTTGGTTGTTAGCCATTTTTCAACCAAGTGTAGAGATTCTTGGTTGAGGGTGAGTAGCATGAGGTAGAGTGGTGGCAAGTTATCAGCAGAAGGGGAGCAGAGTTTAAGTTTACTGAGGAGTGATCTGATATAGGAAGTGTGGATAGGTTTAATGGAGAAAGGAGTTGTATAGGGGGGTAGGCAGAGGTGTCAGGGTAGGTGCTTGTGCTTGATATTATTAAGTTCTGTATGGGGTCAGTCAAAAAGGAGTTCAGAAGAGTGACAGTTTTGATAGGAGAGCTGTTAGGGGAGGTATTAGGAGGAGATGGGTTCCCTGGGTGTAAGAGCCTGTTGATAGTACTGCAGAATTTTGGGGGGTTAAAATGGGAGGTTTTCTGTGGATTAAGATAAAATATTTTTTTTGTCTAGGTTGATTTGTTTTTAGTTACATTTTTAAGTTCCCTATAGAGCTGGAGACTGGAAGGAGTTTTATGCCAGGTTTTCCAAACACTGTCCCTCCTCTGCATGAGGAGAGGGTGTCTTTATTTATCCAGGGGCAAAGCTGGTTTTAACTCTTATTTTTCTGATGGGAGCCAAGGAGTTAAGAGTGTTAAGGAAGATGCTGTTACACTTTCAAACAGCTTCTTCGAGGGAGAGGTCAAAAAGAAAAGACCAGTTGATGGTAGAGAGAATTTGATTAAATAAATCAGGGTTGAAGTTACATAGGTTATGACAGTCTGTACATACATATATATATATATATATATATATATATATATATATATATATATATCACAGTTATTGTGATATGTTTTGTTTATGTTTATTTTGTTCCTATATACATTTATGTGATTATCTTAGCTAGGTCTGGTTTGTTTTAAGAATATTGCTAGGTGGATGTTTTGCTCCGCCTAACTAATTATTCAATTATTCAGCTATTTTGCTGGTATTTAAGTGTTGCTTGAGAATGATTCTGTTAAATCTGAAGAAGCATGTCTTTGTAGCATGTGAAAGCGCTTATTTTACCTCAATAAATTCTTTTGTTGCTTTTATTAACTGAGTCGTGGTGATCGTCTTCCAGTTTGTCTTTCCATATATATATATATATATATATATATATATATATATATATATGATTTAGATATTAGAGTGGAGTGGCACTGAATGGATATAGGGAGGTGATCACTAAGTAAGTCAGGGAGAATAGAGAGACTATGATAATGGTCAGAGTGGGAGGTAAGAATCCAGTTGAGGGTAGAGCTAGTATTGGATTGTTGTTTAATACATGGGGGAGGTGATGAGTTGGGAAAAGCCATATAGGTTAATGCTATTATTGGGGGTGTTAGAGGACAGAATACTCCAATCAATGTAAACATCACCTAGTATGATGGTTTCATAGGAGATGGTTTGAGAGGTCCAAGCAAGAAAGAGTTCAAGGGTAGGAATGTTAACAGTCAGAACACCACTCACAGTAGCCAAACCTGGGACAAAATTGTAGCCCAAACTTTAATCTTCCACAACCAATGTCAACAAGTGTACAAATACTCCAAGTACAAGAAAAGTCAAGCGCTTTCATCGTGGGACTTCATCATAACTAAAAAAAAGTTAATTACCCATCCCTTTTATATAAAAAAGATAAATCAGTTATCCCCAATTAAATCAATCAATTACTTTAAAGTTGCAGTACTTAAAAACATAGTCTAAGCACATAGACTTATAAGTCTTAAAATTCATATATAAAAATACATTAGTACGTTCCCTATCTAATAATAAAATAAAATAAAAATGTTCTTTCTGTCAAATACAAAATTAAAACATGTTAATAAATGTCAAAAAATATAGTAAGCTCAGGAACAACCGCTGGCAGTTGACTGTAGTCAGCATACAAAAGTCTATTCAGACCAAGCACGAGCAATATGTAAAGTCCATAAAAGTAAGCAACTGCTGGAAACTTTAGAAACTTTTAAAACCTTTTATTTTGTAACAAAAATCAGGTAAGTGCTTTCGCCAAAGTGGCTTCTTCGGACCTCAACAATACAAACTGAATCAACAAACACCCCACTCATTAGTAACCTGTTCACTAATACAGTTAACAAAATCCAGTGGGTATCCCCTACCCACAAACATACTGGTCAGTTGGTCCATCTAAGATTTTACCAACTCAGGGTTAGAACACATTCTAACTACACGGACCATCTGACCTTTTACTATATTCCTTTTTACAAACAGTGGGTGGCTACTCAGAAACTCTAAATAATCATTAGAAAAAGTTGGTTTACAGTACACACGTAATTGGAAACAGTTTTGATGTAAATCTTTCCAAAGCTGAACATCCAAATAGTTAATAGTAGAATTGCCACTGTTACCTGTAAACTTGAAATAATCACAAATCCCATTAATATAATTTAAAAAGTTAGTGTGCTTATCCCCCACCTTCCAAAGAATGAAAAAGCCGTCCAAGAACTTCAGGTACAACACCCAAGAGTCCTTAAAGGGACTGTTCATAATGAACATGCTTTCCCAGTGGTACATTACTAAATTAGCAAATAGTGGGGCGCAACTGTTGCCCATTGCTACCCCATTAGTCTGGCGGAAAAACTCACCACCAAAACTAAAAAAGTTCTTTAAAATAACTTCCATAAGTTCCATAATAAAATTAACCAAAGTATTACTCAAGTTGTTTTTTTCAACCAACACTTCATGAAAAAAGTCCAGTCCCCTGTCAAGTGGTATTGATGTAAACAGGTCCACAACATCAATAGTTGAAAAACTGACCTCCGTGCTGTAGTATTCCATCTTTACCCTACCCAGGAAATCCCATGAATCTAATAATAGGTGTTCAATAGGGGTTAAGGCCTTCCTAACCACCCTATCAACAAACACTCCCAGTGGTTACGTAATACAGTTTTGACAAGAGATAATGAGCCTGTATGGGGGTTCTAAAATGTTTTTATGAGTCTTCGGTATCCCGAAGGCCACAGGAATAGTAGGATTTTCATTATTCAAAAAATGAAAAATCTCCTCATCAATAGCTCCTTGAAACAAGGAATCCTCAAGTAATAATCTAATTTTCCTATATGAAATGTTTATTTCATTTATTGACACATACCGGTACTTGTTATCATCCTGTTACATACCAAAAATCCTGTTGTTGTAGTCCTCAGTATTAACTATAACCATCCTCCCACCTTTGTCTGACTTCATAAATCTCAAATTGGAATTACACCTAATTTCTCTTAATAAATCATTCTCTTCTTTAGTTAAGTTGAAATGTTTAAGTCTGTGTTGTGAACAGGTTACTAATGAGTGGGGTTTTAGGTACAAACCACTACTTGGTGCTAAACAGGATAAGGTGGTTGAATTTAACAATCCACAAACCAATGATTTTTCATATTCCATGGTATTAACACATGGGGAGACTTCATGTGCAGTTAGAAACATTATTAAAAAGAATTGGGTTTTTTTCAAAAGTAACCCGGACTTGATAGCAATTGTGGGTGAAGAACCAACTTTCTCCTACAAGACAAATAGAAATTTAAAAACCTTGTTGGAACACCCTGTGCGGGTAAAAGCAAGACAAGCAAGGGAACTGTAAAATGTGGGGTGTGAGACTATTGTAAACACATTATTGCAATGCCTACAGTTAGTTTAGGTCCCAACTATACAGAAGTGAGGTTAGCGACAGGATCTTGTACCACCAATGGAATAGTTTACATTGCTGTTTGTCGGGTTTGTGGTTATTTTTACATAGGTAAGACTGAAATGAGGTTGTGGAGGAGAATTTATGAACACCTATACAACATTTCAAA
The DNA here is from genome assembly GCF_019279795.1 of Protopterus annectens. Taxonomy (NCBI): domain Eukaryota; kingdom Metazoa; phylum Chordata; order Ceratodontiformes; family Protopteridae; genus Protopterus; species Protopterus annectens. Next base: position 1,285,379,416 of record NC_056726.1, on the reverse strand, counting down.
GGGTGATGAGAACAATGCACTATTTAGACATATTAAACGGAACCCTGATCACTTTTTTCTGTTTGGCATTTTAGAGGTGGTTAGTAAACACATTAGAGGGGGTGATTGAACAAACAAATTGTTAAGGGCTGAGATGAGATGGCAACTCAAACTGAACGCCACTGTTGCTCCCGGAATTAATGATCACATTTGTATTAGACCTGAGTTAAAGTATAGGGCAACTAAACTTTAACAGGTACTATATTTTTAGTGCCTCTTTAACCTTACATGTGTCACTATCTTTTATAAGTAGATTTATTAACATGTTTTACTTTTGTATTTGACAGAAAGAACATTTTTATTTTATTATTAGATAGAGAATGTAGTAACCTATTTTTAAATATGAATTTTTAGAACTATAAGTCTATGTACTTAGACTACTTTTTTTTAAGTACTGCAACTTTAAAGTAATTGATTGATTTAATTGGGGATAATTGATTTATCTTTTTTATATAAAAGGAATGGGTAATTAACTTTTTTAGTTCTGATGAAGTCTCACGGTGAAAGAGCTTGACCTTTCTTGTACTTGGAATATTTGTACACTTGTTGACATTGGTTGTGGAAAATTAAAGTTTGGGCTACAATTCTGTCCAAGGTTTGGCTACTGTGAGTGGTGTTTTGACTGTTTTCGTGTTTATTGCCACTCTTATACACCATTTTTCTGTCCCTTGGTTGTATTTGGTGTATTGCAGCCTCCCTGCAACTTTTGGACCATTAATCTGACTATGGAGGGTAACGGATTATCTCCTGTGTTCGAGGACGAGCTTGACTCTTTGCCTTTTCCATGTGGTCAGCAGATGGATGATGCTGACAACAATATGATTCAACTTATTTTAAATTTGACTAACAAAGTTTTGGAACTGCAGGTGGCAGTTCTAAAACTACAAAATCCCACACCTGTTAGCCTGGAAGGCACCAGAGGGCGTCAACAAAGAGAGACAAGCGAAACGTCATTTCTAGCAGGCAACAGGGTTAACCGAGTTAATTTGACGTCGGAAACCGTTGCAACGGCACCTGGGGTTACCGACACGGTGGGGACTTTGTGTGCTAGTCAAGGATTTAACCAAACACGTGACCGGTTTAAGGATTGGGCAAGAAATTATTTTGGACTTTTTAAACCTAATTTCCCGAGTGACCAGGACAGTACGGAAGTAAGGTTAGTTGCACTTGAACAAAAACTTGGTAAAGTTTGTAGCTTGCAGTGTGATAACACCTATTTGACTGAATGCATAGCTAAACGCAGGAACCTAAGGGTCTGCAAGTATTAAAGTTTGTAAATGGCCTCAAGAAGGGGCAGTCCGGGTGTGACGAACTTTTGCAAATGTTTGATCGTCACGGCATAGAATTAATGGATATTATTATAAAGGTTAACAACAAAAGGATTGATGAATTTTTAAATGAAATTGATTTGAACAACAAACATATTTTGAATAATGTTAATTTTGTTAAATTTTCTAACAGATATAATAAAGTTTTTGATAAGGTGGAACACGATGTAGGGGAAAATATTGAAAGGAAAAAAAGAAAGTTGATCAGGGACGAATTTGAATATGCCAACAATTTGGCATATCCCCTCCCAAAAGCTTATATTGAAGGAGGGGAGGGTGACAATGTTCAACAGAGTAACGGCAATGTTAACACTAAACCAGTTCCTGGTCAGAGAGAGGGTGATAGGGACAAGGTGTACAACTGGGAATACCTCTCCTCAGGAGGTCTGAAAGATTACAGATCAAAAACAACTATAGGAACAATAACGACGTTTTTTTAGGACCAACGGGAGGGGGAAGGACAAACAATCACAGGAACCCCCACCAATGAAGAAAGAACAGTTACAAGTAGACCCAACGATTTTGGGAACCCCATGGGTGGCAGAAAGGGAAGAGATCATTACCTCCTATGGGGGTCTCCTTTACACATATAAGGGGTTCAATATTTTTAATTATGCAGGTACTGAAATTATTAAAGATTTTTTTCTGCTTCTTATGAAGGGAATACAATTTGTCCCATCTAGGAAAAAAGATGTTACTTCTACATTAACAGAACTTAAACATTATGCTACAAAGATCAGTTTGAAGTTCCTATTTAAGGACCACCCTATTTGTGGAGGAAGGGACATGTAAAAAAAGAGAAGTTGTTACAAGCCACCATTGCACCCCCTTATTGGTACATTCGAAAATATATGTTCAAGAAATATACCAAGTATTACAACAACACAGACTTAAACATTTCATCTTAACTAAAGAAGAGAATGATTTATTAAGAGAAATTAGGTGTAATTCCAATTTGAGATTTATGAAGCTGGACAAAGGTGGGGGGATGGTTATAGTTAATACTGAGGACTACAACAACAGGATTTTTGGTATGTTACAGGATGATAACAAGTACCAGTGTGTGTCAATAAATGAAATAAACATTTCATATAGGAAAATTAGATTATTACTTGAGGATTCCTTGTTTCAAGGAGCTATTGATGAGGAGATTTTTCATTTTTTGAATAATGAAAATCCTACTATTCCTGTGGCCTTCGGGATACCGAAGACTCATAAAAACATTTTAGAAGCCCCATACAGGCTCATTATCTCTTGTCAAAACAGTATTACATACCCACTGGCAGTGTTTGTTGATAGGGTGGTTAGGAAGGCCTTAACCCCTATTGAACACCTATTATTAGATTCATGGGATTTCCTGGGTAGGGTAAAGATGAAATACTACAGCACGAAGGTCAATTTTTCAACTATTGATGTTGTGGACCTGTTTACATCAATACCACATGAGAGGGGACTGGACTTTTTTCATGAAGTGTTGGTTGAAAAAAACAACTTGAGTAATACTTTGGTTAATTTTATTATGGAACTTATGGAAGTTATTTTAAAAATAACTTTTTTAGTTTTGGTGGTGAGTTTTTCCGCCAGACTAATGGGGTAGCAATGGGCAAAAGATGTGCCCCACTCTTTGCTAATTTAGTAATGTACCACTGGGAAAGCATGTTCATTATGAACAGTCCCTTCAAGGACACTTAGGTGTTGTACCTGAGGTTCTTGGACAACCTTTTCATTCTTTGGAAGGTGGGGGATAAGCACACTAACTTTTAAAATTATATTAATGGCATTTGTGATTATTTCAAGTTTACAGGTAACAGTGGCAATTCTACTATTAACTATTTGGATGTTCAGCTTTGGAAAGATTTAATTCAAAACTGTTTCCAATCACGTGTGTACCATAAACCAACTTTTTCTAATGATTATTTAGAGTTTCTGAGTAGCCACCCACTGTTTGTAAAAAGGAATATAGTAAAAGGTCAGATAGTCCTGGTAGTTAGAATGTGTTCTAACCCTGAGCTGGTAAAATCTGAGATGGACCATCTGACCAGTATGTTTGTCAGTAGGGGATACCCATTGGATTTTGTTAAAGGTATTAGTGAACAGGTTACTAATGAGTGGGGTTTTAGGTACAAACCACTACTTGGTGCTAAGCAGGATAAGGTGGTTGAATGTAACCGTCTGCAAACCACTGATTTTTCATATTCCATGGTATTAACACACGGGATACTTCGTGTGTGGTTAGAAACATTATTATAAAGAATTGGATTTTGTTCAAAAGTAACCAGGACTTGATGGCAGTTGTGGGTGAAGAACCAACTTTCTCCTACAAGACAAATAGAAATTTAAAAATCTTGTTGCAACACCCTGTTGCGGGTAAAAGCAAGACAAGCAAGGGAACTGCAAAATGTGGGGTGTGTGACCATTGTAAACACATTATTGCAACGTCTACAGTTAGTTTAGGTCCCAACTATACAGAAGTGAGGTTAGCGACAGGATCTTCTACCACCAATGGAATAATTTACGTCACTGTTTGTCAGGTTTGTGGTTATTTTTACATATGTAAGACTGAAAGAGGTTGCGGAGGAGAATTTATGAACACCATTACAACATTTCAAAGGGTGACGAGAACAACACACTATTTAGACATATTATAGGTTCATAGGTGGGTACTAGGCTATCTGCCTGAAGGCATTTATAAGCCTAGCCAGAATGTGTTGGCTTTCGTCGCCCCCTTAGATTAGTTCCCTGTGCCTCTGTCCAGCAGAGCCACTGAAGTGATCCCCGAGGTAAACTTTCTATTTCCCATCCACTCGTCAAGATTTCTTTTGAAGAGTGTTGGTGAGGAGCTCTGCCTAATGTAGATTGGGATCTTGTTCCAAAGCATGGGAAGTCTCTGGGACAGGAATCTATCTCTCCAGCATGTCCTATTTATTGTTGTGGTGAGGTTTAGATCCCTAGAGCGTGTGGCTCAAGGTGATAAGGTCTTCTTTAGGTGAAGCATGTCCATCAATTCTGGATTGGACATGGCCTTGTATGTCAGGCAGAGATCACCTCTGAGTAGGAGGTATGCAACCGAGTACAACTGGAGTTCCTTCAGTCGAGCTGCATACGGCATCTGTTTGAGGCCATTGATCCTCTTGGTGAGGTACTTCTGTGGTCTTTCCAGCTGTTGCAGGTGTCTTGTAAGGTACATCCCACATGGGGCATTGTATTCTATGATGGGTCTGATGAGTGATGAGTAGAGGGGCACAATGACCTATTTTGATCTGGATGCAAACCCTTTTGTGATTAGGTGGGCCATGTAGAAGGATTTTCTAACCACTTTGGCAATGTGATTATCAAAGGTGAGATTACTATCTACTTGGATTCCCAGATCCCTTATTATGTCTTCTATATTTAGGGGACTACCACCTATGTGGTAATTTGTAGGTACTTTGTTTTTTCCATAGGGGATGACTATGCACTTTTTGGCATTTAGCTTGAGGCCATGATTTTGACACTAGATACCTTTTGGAGGATGTCTGTGTCAGCCGGAGAGTCAATTATAGCTCCTAGTTTCCAGTCATCTGCAAACTTGGTCAGCCATAGTCCTCCTGTGCTTGCCTGTACCTCTGAGAAGTATATGCCGAACAGGAGGGGTCCTAGAACTGAGCCACTTGTAACCGGTTTAGAGTCGGACCTAGCTCCTGCAACTCTCACCATGTGGGTTCTGTCCATGAGCTAGTTGGCAACCCATCTTGTGACGTAGGAGTTTATGTTCAGGCTGGTGAGCTTGTCTGTAATACCAGAATGGGGAATGGTGTTGAAGGCCTTAGCGAGGTCTAGGTAGGCTGTGTGTACCACCTTTCCCTCATCTATATCCTTGGTAACTGTCTCAAAGAAGTCCACCAGGTTTAGGAGGCATGATCTGCCCTTAACAAAGCCAAACTGGGTAGGGTCCAGTGTTTGGAGGTTCCCAATGTCTCTGTTAATGAGTTCCATGATGGTGCACTCCATAGTCTTGCAGACCAAGCTAGTCAAGCTTATAGGGCGATAGTTCCCAGGGTCTGTTGTGGCTCCACCTTTGTGGAGTGGAATAACCATTGCTGTGCACTACTCTATGGGTATGTAGCCCGTGGAGAGGCTGAGTTTGAACAGTGTGTTTAGGTGAGGGGTTAGATCGTCTTTGAGCTCATGTAGGACGCAGCCTGGGATACCATCTGGTGCCATTGATGCTATGTTTTTGGCTTTGGAGAGGGCTGTTTTAACCTGAGTGTCTGTGATTTCAGGGACTCTACATTCTTCTGGTATGGTTATGGGCCATTTTAGGGGTGAGAGGGGGGTGAAGTTTGCGCTGAACCTGTCTGCCAGGATGTTGGCGATATCAGTCGGTTCAGTGTATTTTGTGCTTTTCTGCACTAACTCCGAGCAGATCTGAGCATTACCACTTAGATTCTTGACATAGCTAAAGAATGCCTTGTGGTTATCTTTGGAGTCCTTGGCAATTTTTTCTTTCGAAACTCGCCTTGGATGATTTTATGAGGGATTGTAGTTTCCTGCTGATACTGATCAGGGATGTCTTCCCTTCTTGGGATTTTACTCTTTTCTGTACTAGTTTCCTCCTTCTATTGTATAGCTTGCTTATGGCAGGAGTCCACCAGACTGGATTCCTTTTCTTGGAAGAGTGAGTCTTGGTTTTGCTTGGGATGGCACGATCCATGCACTCTTGTAGCTGCCCATAGAATGCATTAGTAAAGGATTTTGCAGCTTGGACAGTGTTATCCTTCAGCATGGGGACATTGAACCTTTCCACCTTGGTCTTAAGTAACGTGAAGTTTGCTTTTGAAAAGTTTTTCACATTGGTTTTCTTGTCCTGGGGTGGGGGCGGAATATAGATATCCAAAGTGATTTGTTTATGGTCAGATCTAACCAGTGAGGGTTGACCTCTGGTGTGGAGCTGACCAGGTCCAATATGTTTTCACCTCTGGTGGGAGTGTTGACCAGTTGAACTAGGGCATTTGAGTTTATATATTCTAGGAAAAGTTGGGCAAGGGAGTTAGTACTTGAGTAATTCTCCCAGTTAATGTTTGGGTAATTGAAATCACCCAATATTAGGGTGTTTGGTAGGACCTTTATGTTTCCCAGTGTTTCCAGAAATGCAGAATGGGGGTCCTGGGCCATGGTGGGTGATCTGTAGCAAGCTACAATTTGAATTGCAGTTTTGGCCATTGTTAGTTGCACATGGATGATCTCTGAAGCATCATGCTGTGCCACTAACCTGGAGGTGTGGGTACCCTTGATGAATATGGATACGCCCCCACCTTTTGTATTTCGGTTTGGGTTCTGTGGCGAAATGTATGGTATGAGTTGTAGCCTGGTAGTGCTGGGGTGCTCTCTGGAGCCTTAAACCAGGTTTCTGTTACTGCAGATATTTCAATTTTCTCCATACTGAGGAGTGCCTCGAGTGCATGCATTTTGAGATTTAGACTTCTGGCACTGAGTAGCATTACCCTCAGTTTTTTGTTACTTATGCTATTTACGGTGGTGGGTTTGTCTTTTGAGCCTTGCCTAAAAAAGGCACTATGGGGGTGGCAAGAGCCTTGGCCAGTATTTGAAAGCCTAAGGGTGACAGGTGCAAGCCGTCTCTAGCGAAGTGGCTTGCCGGGCATATTAAAGGGAACCCTGATCACTTTTTTTCTGTTTGGCATTTTAGAGGTGGTTAGTAAACACATTAGAGGGGGTGATTGGACAAACAAATTGCTAAGGGCTGAGATGAGATGGCAACTCAAATTGAACACCACTGTTGCTCCCGGAATTAATGATCCCATTTGTATTAGACCTGAGCTAAAGTATAGGGCAAGTAAATTTTAACAGGTACTATATTTTTAGTGCCTCTTTAACCTTACATGTGTCACTATCTTTTATAAGTACATTTATTAACATGTTTTACTTTTGTATTTGATGGAAAGAACATTTTTATTTTATTATTAGATAGGGAACATACTAATGTATTTTTAAATATGAATTTTTAGACTTATAAGTCTATGTGCTTAGACTATGTTTTTTTAAGTACTGCAACTTTAAAGTAATTGATTGATTTAATTGGGGATAATTGATTTATCTTTTTTATATAAAAGGGATGGGTAATTAACTTTTTTTTTTAGCTCTGATGAAGTCTCATGATGAAAGCGCTTGACTTTTCTTGTACTTGGAGTATTTGTACACTTGTTGACATTGGTTGTAGAAGATTAAAGTTTGGGCTACAATTTTGTCCCAGGTTTGGCTACTGTGAGTGGTGTTCTGACTGTTTTCGAGTTTATTGCCACTCTAGGGATGTTGTTACCAGAAGTTGTATGTATATATATATATATATATATATATATATATATATATATATATATATATCAACAATGTCGATTTTCTTTGATTGTTTAAATTACAGTTGACTATGAGTATTTCAGCTGGGTGAAAACTAGGAGGGGTGTAAGGCAGGGGATAGAGGGAGAGATGTCCTGAGTATAGTACAGCTGCTCCTCCACCTTTTTTCATAGGTTTGTCTTCACGAAAGATATTGTAGCCAGGGTAAGATTTTACTATCAGATATGTTTGGTTTTAGCCATGTTTCAGAGATGGAGAGAACATCTGGGGTGTGAAGTGATATCCAGAAATGTAACTCAGTGACTTTCTTTAGAGTACTACAGATATTGAGAGCTATGATTTTGAGGTTTTTGGTAGTTGTGGTAGGGTACAATTGGGGGCTGATCTGTGGAGAGGAAGAAGTTACAGGACTAGAGACATAGGTGGAGTTGGTGGTAGGGCCTGGATTGGGGTGTTTATCCCCTGAGAGAAGCAAGTTAAATATAAAGGTTGTTGGACTAGAGAGAAGACGTTTGAGATAAAAATATTTGATTTTAAGTTTAGAGGGGAAAATGTGCTGAGGAGAGAATTTAATTTTGTGAGGATAGGTAATGGGATGAGAGAAGACAGAGGATATAATAGGGAATGAGTACAGTATTAGGGTATGGCAATGTGGGTATGGAATGGTAAGGCTGTGGTACAGGTCAGGTAGGGAATGATGGTAGAATGTGAAGATTGTGAGGACAGTATGCAGTATTATAGATAGAATTAGATGTAGCATTTTGTCTAGAATGATGAAATGGTGAGGGGAGGTTAGCTAGTGTGTAAAGTACAAAAGGATGGGATTTAGAAAGTATAGAGTTAGGAAGAGTAGTACTGTAAAGTATGAAGGTATGTAGAGTAGTACAATTTAAGGAAGGTAGTGGGTGGCAATACAATGAGGTAGCGGTTGGGATTAAAAGGTTAATGAGTAGTTAATGGTGACTGGAGGAATTTGCAGGGAGTGAGGGAGGGTAAGGGGGAGTGGCTTTAATGGTAGAGTATAAATGTAACTGAATTGGGGGTGGGTGAGAATGGGGATAGGGTAGGGGAGTGAAGTGAGCCCAAGAGCAGTGAGGGCAAACGGCATGGGTAGAAACCACAAGGCAGACTGGGCAAACGAAAAAAGTCTGCTACTTTTCAGCCCACCAATCAAAGTTTACAAGTAGCAAGCCTGACTTATTCTGTCATTTCTAGTAAGCAGCTTGTTTCTAGACTGCTTCTGACAGTATTTGTTTTAAAAACAAAAACTATATAGGTGATAAGAATTACTGATTAGGTCTTTTTGTAGGGGGGCTAGGTCTCTAGCATCCAAGTGTGCACGCCACTAACTTGGAGTTGTGAGATAAGATAATTGCAGGTAGGTACTAATCTTCTTCTTTTTCTTTCAGCTGCTCCCGTTAGTGGTCACCACAGCAGATCAACTGTTTCCATTTCTTCCTGTCCTCTGCATCTTGCTCTGTCACACCAACCACCTGCATGTCCTCTCTCACCACATCCATAAACCTTATCTTAGGCCTTCTTCTTTTCCTGTTACCTGGCAGCTTCATCGTTAGCATCTATTTCCCTATATACTCTGCATCCCTCCTCAGCACATGTCCAAACCAACCTAATCTGGCTTTGTCTCCAAACCTTCCTACCTGGGCTGACCCTCTAATATAATTATTCCTAATCCTGTCCATCCTCATCACACCCATTGCAAATCTTAACATCTTCAACTCTGCCACATCAAGCTCTGACTCCTACCTTTTTGTCAATGCCACTGTCTCCAACCCATATAACATAGCTGGTCTCACTACACTCTTGTAGACCTTCCCTTTCACTCTTACTGGTACTCGTCTGTTACAAATCACTCCTGACACTCTTCTCCACCCACTCCATCTGGCCTGTACTCTCTTCTTCACCTCTCTTCCACACTCACCATTACTCTGAACTGTTGATCCCAAGTACTTAAACTCATTCACCTTCGCCACCTCTACTCCCTGCATCCTCACCATTCCTCTATCCTCCCTCTCATTCACACACATATATTCTGCCTTAGTCCTGCTGACCTTCATTCCTTTTCTCTCTAGAGCATATCTCCACCTCTCCAGGGTCTCCTCCACCTGTTCCCTACTCTCACTACAGATCACAATATCATCTGCAAGCATCATAGTCCACGGGGACCCCTGTCTGATCTCGTCTGTCAACCTGTCCATCACCATTGCAAATAAGAAAGGGCTCAGAGCTGATCCCTGATGTAATCCCACCTCCACATTAAACGCATCTGTCACTCCCACCGCAGACCTCACCGCTGTCACACTACCCTTGTACATATACTGTACCACTCTTACATACTTCTCTGACACTCCCGACTTCCTCATACAATACCACAACTCCTCTCTAGGCACCCTGTCATATGCTTTCTCTAAATCCACAAAGATGCAGGTAGGTACTAATACAAAGGCATATACTCAGTTAAGACATACACTGCAGGTGGTCTTCTTATTTAGATTAGTGAAGTTCAAGTTGGTAGTGGACTCTGAGGTGATAAGCGTGGCTCACTACGAAGGGAAACTGCAGGTGGTCTTCTTATTTAGATGAAAAAGAAACAGCTGCTTTTGCATATTTTATTGTAGCAGATAAGTGAAGGTCAGGTTGGTAGTGGACCATGAGGTGATACGAGAGGCCCACTGTGAAGGGAAACTGCAGGTGGTCTTATTTAGATAAAAAAATAGTTGCTGTTATGCATTTATTGTAGCAGATTAGTGAAGTACAGGTTGGAAGTGGACTCTGAGGTTATAACCGCGGTTCACCGTGAAGGGAAGTGGCAAGTACACAATGCCGAGATGCTGAGAGACTGTTTCAGAACATACTAAGTTGAAAAAAAATTGAACAAGAAATCTGGACACAGCCATAAATAATGAGGGGCAAAGGCCCAAAAATAGGGACAAATTTTAAATATTGCTCTTACAAACATAGAAAGTTGATAGAATAACAGGTTTTGCATTAGCATGAATTTTCTGAACGGTATGAAGTCTGATACTGAAATGCCTGTTATTATTTACTGACTTCAATTCTCAATGCTTGCCAATGACTGGCCATAAAACCAAAATATTATGAGGAACAGACCAAAAATACAAAAAAAATCCAGACATTCTTCAAAATATCTATACACTTAAGAGGTATGACTCCATGGAGTTAATAAACTACTTCCTTATCCAGAGTATTTGAACTTAGTATACCTGTTCATGTGCTATAAACCTATGAACCTAATATATAAGAAAAAGTAGGACTCGGTGTTAAACTCTGGACAACACATGCCTGAGTAAAAGTGCTAACAACAAAATGCCTAACTTCTACGAAGGACTCTCATGTATCCATGATCTCATGTTTTTAACTATTACCCAAAGCTCATGATGATAAATGTTTTGATAAATTGCAGCCTGTGTCCCATGACTTAGCATTTTCTTCACCCCCATTCTGCTGCAATGTACTCAGTATTACCAAAGCAATTATTTACTTTTCAGTACCCCACTCATTTCTACTCTCTTGTAGCTGTTCTGCAGTAGCATATTCCTTTCTGGAAGAGAACCATAACTTCTAATTTGGAAGGGTTGGTTTGTATCCCATTTCACATTCAGCAGTGAAGCACACCAGTTAATGTCACTGATCACAGTTACCCGAGACCGAGAAGACAACAATATCTGCAAACAACAAAATGCAATGTCCATATCACTAAAAGGGACACTCCACATATTTCAGAATGGCTCAATATCTTGTCCATGAAATTCACAAGCAGTATGCATCTTAAAACCCACCCTCAATGGAGGCCTATACCCACTGTGATTGCATATATCTTCGTTACAAGAATATGTCTAACCTCAGTCCACAAATCCACAGACCAAATATTAGTGCACACACAGATGTGCTAATTCCAGATGTATAATAGAATTTTCTTCCTGAACTTTGTTTTCTTTACGAATTGATTCCGAGAGTGTTAGTATTTTTCATCAGCGGTGTGGTTTTAGTATCATCACCAATTTGCCGGTGTTAATGAATATTAAGTATGTCAGAAAAGATTGTTAGCACCTGCCTTCTGGATTTGCAAAATTGTGTCTTAAATTACTGCAGAAGGATTAAACATGATATTGTTAGAGTATGCTCAACAATATACTAAGGTTGAAAGTAACTTTGCTATAAATATGCAACCTAAATACGGACTAAGATAAAGCTTGCTTAAATGTAGAAATAGAGTTTAGCAATATGTGATTAGCATCCATACTAAATGACTGTGGCTTTAAAAAAATAAAATAAAATAAGGAACTTGCTTATGAGTGTATTACACACACATCAAGAAAGCTGACTTCTTACAGACATGGCAAGAATGTAATCTGCTTTCTTTAAAGAACTGACAACAGGACATGTTTTTCTAAGAAAGTTTAAAAATATGCTTTTCTAATCCACAAGGCATTTCCTTGAAGACAGTTTACTTATCAGCATTTGCACAAGAACACATGTGTCGGCATTTTCGTCATCAAGGCATTATCTTTCCAAAACCAAGAAGGTGTGTGCTTAACTAAAAATATATATAAAGTCTGTATTAAATCCAGTTATGTTAGGGGTACTGGTAGGGACACATTTGTCCTGAGGTAAATGTTATATCTCTCACATCATCTGTTGTATATGAGAAGTAAAGTAGAACATTTTCTGAAGCTATAACAGAAGCACATATGGTTTATTATAAAAGTTATTGGTTACTGCTCTTAAAGATAGGTGCTGCAAAGTATATTCTCTCATCAGTGTATAGTTTGCAAGTTTCTGTATGCAACAGATTGTGAATGCAACTATAACCAGACTTTCATTTCAGCAGAATCCAGCCAACAAGACTGAGTGTCTTAAGTAGACTTCAAATCCATCACAGTAAGCATCAGGGTAACAGCACAGTGTTTTATGGCACATTAAAATAAACTTTTCAATGGCAAGCTAGCCTGCATTTGAACCTAAAATCTGCATTCGAACACAGAGGGAGTGGTAAGCCCTGCAGAGAGTTACTTCAGTCAAATTGCAGTAACTAACATTTGTACGTATGTCTGAATCTTAAACAGAAATACTCCAGTTTATGCAGCTTGCAGCAGTACATTTTTTTCAGACGTCTGATTGAGCCTCAAGTCCGGGACAGTTGCAGTGTCATAAATTCTCCAAGAAAAGGTGGACATCTACTTTCACAGCAGTCCGCTGCCTGCTGTGCTTCACCAGCTTCTCGAGTGACACTGAAAAATTTCCAGCCATTTGCAATAACAGCCTGATCACCTGTTTTCTTGCTCACTGGTAAGACTTTTTTTACGTCACATTTTTTAGTATGGATGCTATAAGACAGAATTCCAGCAAATGTAAGTCAAGTTTTGCTCTTAATGTCACAGAACAACCAGATAAAATATGGAGTAAATTGCAATGTTGGTATACACAACACATTAGTAAGTGTAAAACCTTCTTAGGGCAGGTTGACATACAGGCATTATGTAAATGGATTGTAACATTTGATTGGTATTTGCAAAAAAAAATGAAGCATATCATAGTAAATGTTTATTGTTTGATTCAAGAGAAACTGCATTTTGTGTATTATGCCATAAAAAAGTATTGCATGATATTGCTAAAAAATTAGACTGTGAAGACAGATCTGTTCCTGATATAGAATTAACTAAGGCTAAATAGTTTTCATTATATCCAGATGTAAAGCAGTTATGTCCTGTCAGTACATTAATCTATGAATTACAACAGTAGTCAAATCTGTTATTGACAGAGTCCCCTGTAGATCTTGTAACTCCCTTTAAAAATTATGTACAAGCATGGCATGATGCCATGGCTACACATACAGATGAGGACAGAAACAAAGCTTATGATACATTGACAGAAGAATTTAATACAATTTTAAAAGAAAAACAAAGTGAGTTTAAAAAGTTCAGAAATGACATCCAAGATCTCTGTCAAAAGTGCATAGAAGCCCTGCAGTCAATAGAGGAATCTAATAACAGGTATCGTAACTCCCTTAAATACTTACAGGTAGAAATGACAGACCTTAAACAGCGTCTGAAAGAAAAGGAAGAAGAATTAGATGAATTAACAGAGAATAACCTCCAAAATACTATTTTGATATCCCAGCTTAAGGAAGAGTTAAAAACACAAAACCAGTCCAAATTATAGAACAAGGACAGGGAACCACTACAGATTTATATACACAGTCTAGATTAGTACAGAGTTTACCACAGTGGAATGATAAAAAAGGAATATTTTATAACATGCTTGCATTTGAAGAATGGGTGGCATATACAGCAGGATCTGATATTTGGACAAATGCATTACTTAGATGTTTCTAGATTTTCATTCCCAAATGTTTTAAAACTTTCATTCAATTAAAACAAGATGATTATCAGTTAAACACTAAAGTGACATTTTAATGGCATTTTAATGGCATTTACACAAGGGCAGCCTCTCACAGCCAAATTATTAGATAATTTTAAAATTACTATCACAGATAAATTAATGGAACAAAGTGAACATTTTAGGCTTGCCTTTCAAATCATATATCAAAAAACAGACAGAGATATGGGAAAAAGAGAAATACAAAAACAGCTAATACATTGTTTCTTAGAACAAGTAAAGGGGGTTCCAGGGGATATTAAATGTATCTATGAAGAAAATTCTGATACCCTCACTGATTTGGTACAAAAACTAATGAGGGGACGGACTATGGCCGATGATGGGACATTATACTCACACCATATCTTTGCATTTGAAGATAATAGTGAGCCATTTGAAATAATTGGTGAGGTAAAAAATAGGGGAAGGCAAAGGTGGTGTGACCAACCACTAGCAGGAAGAGCTGCATCAGCACCACCAGCTCCTGCCTCTATGTCTGTAGTACCAGGATCAAGCACATCTAATGAGCAAAATACATCAACATGCTTCTTTTGTAAAAAAATAGGACATGTTAAGCATAATTGTGATCATTACAAAGCCTGGCATAAAAAGAAGGAAGAACTGGGGGTGTTTCCAAAAAGAGAGCAAAAAAATGTACAAGAAAAGTCAGAAAAGCAAGATTATGTACAAAAACCTTACATTATTGGTAAAGACAGTTATAAGAGCCATCAATATACAGAATAAGGGGAAGTATGCCCTGTAGATTTTCAAACAGTTTCACCTGTAAATCCAAAACATTTGATAGAACAAGCAGAAGGAATAGCTAGGCAACAGTTAAAAAAAGAGATTGAAAAATGTAAATATGTAGATCATTCAGACACAGAGGAAGATGACAAGCAAAAACATGAGGTGTGTCATATTGCATTTGATAATAAAGGAGAGGATGAGTGGATTTCCTTACAATAGGGATGTGCCCCCCCCCCCCCCGCTCTGGTATCTTTCCTGACTACCTTTAAAAAGGGTCGAGATGGACGACCACTGATTGATATTTGGGTAGAGGGGTCATTGTGTAAAAATGTCTTAATAGGCACAGGAGCAGCCGTATCTGGCACAAACAGACAGTTACCAGCAAATCCTATAAAAAGTTTGCATTTCAGCATTTGATGGCACAGGATGCTATGCAGTGAGTAGCCAAAATGTGGACATAAATTTTAGTCAAGAGGGACAAACATGGAAGGGTGCATTTTTAATGCATCCATCTTGCACAAATACCATTATTGGTATGGACATTCTAGGGCCTTTGGGCATAGTAATTGATTTACCTAATGACATTCTATGGATGGGAGACAAACAACACAGAGAGGAAGAGCAAAGTACAGGTTGCTATGCAATCTATTTACCTGACAAACCTGAAAAACCTACAGGCTATGTAAATACAGATAGTGAGGATGTCTGGAAGCCTCTATAACAACAATTCCCAAATCTGTGGTCCAAGGGTCCCAGTGATTGTGAAAAATTAGAAAGCCCAGTAGGGGTAGGAAGTGATCAGGACTATATACCACCTTTTCAAAAACAATATCCCATTCCTAGGGAAGCAGAAGAACATATGGAAAAATGTATTGCAGAATGGGAAAAAGAAGGGATTATACAAAAAGGCAACAGTCCTACAAATTCACCAATCTGGCCAGTTAAGAAAAAAGATGGTAGTTATCGTCTTGTTATTGATTTATGGAAGGGTAATCAATATACTACTCCTAGAGCACATTTGATTCCAGGAGTCCCAGAGTTGGCTGCACCTATTAAGCCACAAAGTAAGTGGTTTACAGTAATAGATTTAGCAAATGGCTTTTTTGCAGTATCACTCAGGAAAAAAGATTGGCCAAGATTTGCCTTTACATTTAAAAACCAGCAATATGTCATGACAAGGTTACCACAAGGGTTTCAAAATAGTCCAGTTATGTTTCATCAGACAATAGAATACATTCTACAACATTTGGAAAAGGATGATTCAGTAATACATTACATTGATGATATTTTAATTCAGTCAGAAACAGTAGAGGAGCATGTACAGCTTCTTAAGAGAGTTTTTCATACTCTACAGCAAGCAGGGTTTAAGGTTAAAAGTGAAAAAATTCAGTTTATGTCACAAGAAGTCAAGTTTTTAGGTATTATTATAAAATCTACAGGAAGGTCTCCTTGCCCTATACGTGTACAAGTCATTTTACAAATGGAAAAGCCACTGACTATAGCAGATTTACATAAATTCATGGGAATCATGAATTACAATAGGGAATTTATAGAAGATTATGCAGCCATGGCTGCTCCCCTATACAAAATGTTATAGGAACAAAAGAACTCCACCTTTTTAGAGTGGGGATCTCATGATAAGGAGGCATTTTCACAAATAAAAGTAAAACTAGCACAAGCTACAAAATTAATAGCACCTACACCAAGGTTACCATTTGTGCTACAAGCAGCAGTAGGAAAAAAAACACTGTCTGTGGTACTGCAACAGGAATGGCCACATGGTAGGGACAACAGAATGGAAAAAACATTACGCCCAGTCACTTTCTTTAGCAGGAAGATGACTCCAGTGGAACTGGGCTACCATCCATGTATACAGCAATTATTAGCCATTTACTGGGGTATTAAACAAACTGAATATTTGACCGTATTTTCCAGCATTATAGTACAAACACCACATAAAGCAGTAAAAGCTCTGATAGACAATTTTGAAATAAATAAAATTACAGATGGTATTAGTCAGGCAGTCTTTGCAAAATGGATGGCACTTTTTGGAATGAAAACTATTACTATACAGACAGGGGACAAATACTATTTGTCAAACCACATGGGATATGAAGGAAAACAGCATAACTGTTTAGAAAAAATAATGTCACCTGATATGCAATTTTTAGTATCTGATTTTGATCACTTTAAGCCATCCATCTTTTTGGATGGCGCACGATATTGGGACCAAGGCAGATACTGGATAGGATTTGTCATAGTTCCAGAGAATCCACAACTGGGTTCTCCTGAACTAATCAAGTTACCAGGGCATATGTCAGCTCAAAGAGCTGAACTAGAGGCAGTTTTGTATGTGCTAAAGTATTACAATCCTGTTAACATTTTTTCAGATAGTGCTTACGTATTAAATTCTTTAAGACTGCATATGGAAACCTGGGTAAGGCGAGGATTTGTGGATAGTGTAGGTAAACCATTACGGCATGCTGAAGTATTAAAAGATATATATAAAGTTATAACAATATCAAAACAACAAGGACAGTACAGCATCATAAAAGTAAAAGCACATCAAAAGCCAACCAGTGAAACTTACAGGTTAAATGTGTTAGCTGATACTTTATCAAAACAAGCAGCACAAAATGGAAAAGAACTTCCAGAATATGAGTATACCAGTATAGAAGTTAGTGTTTTAAAAAAGTTAGATGAAGAGTCAATAGAAAAAGACCATGTAAATATACAAAAACAACAGGGCTTAAAAGAAGAAAGTGATCAATGCAAATTAGCAAATATACCACCAAAGGAGTACTATGCATACACCACTTCCAAAGGGTTACAGTTGCCATATGTACCATTTCAGTTGGCACGCCAGTTGGTCAAGTTAAATCAGCAAATATTGGGCCATATAGGAACTGATAAGTTATGGGCAGTTGTAAAAGAAAAGTATTGGAACCCAAATTTAAAAAAGATCTGCAAGCTGATTGTAGAAGAATGTTTAATCTGTCTGCAGGTGAATGCTAAAAGCAAAAAGCCTCAGTTACATCGAGTACAGCCAGCAGATGGGCCATGGTATGCAGTTCAAATAGATTATGCAGGTCCATTACCAACAACAAAGGGAGGTTACAGGTATCTACTTGTAGTAGTGGACGTCTTTTCAAAATGGGTAGAAGCAATTCCTACCAAAACCATAACAGCAGAGGCCTTATGGAAAAATATTTTCTATCATTGGGGATGGCCACGGGTCATAGAGTCAGACAATGGCCCACAGTTTATTAGTGATCTCATTAAACAAATGTGTAACTTGTTAAGCATGCAGCAAAGGTTTCATGTACCATACTATCCACAATCTAATGGCATTGTAGAACATATGAATCGGACGTTAAAAGAAAGTCTAAAAAAGGCATGCTTGGAAAAGGGCAATACATGGGTACATCATTTGGCTGGTATTTTAATGGGTATTTGAGCAACACCAAACAGCAAAACAGGTATTTCCTCGTATGAAATAATGACAGGCCATAAAATGCCTATACAATTACCATTTGACCCAGATTTACCTAATGGTAGGCCCATGCTAAAAATCAGCAAACATCAGGAATGGCTAAAACAACTTACTAGTATATGTGACTATAATGCAAGGGAACAAGAGTTCCATCTATGGAAAAAGGTGCCAATATTACCAGCTGAAAAAAACCTTCCCTGTGGAACCAAAGTATTGGTAAAAACATTCCAAACAGAAGGACCACGGGCTAGCAAATGGCAAGGCCCTTTTGAAGTAGTGGAACAAATTGGACCATTAGTGTACAAAATCAAAGGAAAAAAGAAAAACAGAACGATGTTGGTACATAAAGATCAACTAGGAATGATAAAAAATAGTGAGTAATGTAAATCTGATTAAATGTATTCTCTTGTAGGTTTCCATCAGAGAAAACCATAATGAAATTGACATGGTTTAAAGTGCATCCTTTTGAAAATCCAGTTTCGGATGACCAAAGGCAAAATGATTCAGCAATGGAATTTCTATTTAAAGGATGTTTTTTTAAATTGATAATAGCTATCATACTAACTATTATTGTATTGCTTAGTATTAAATTATACTTACAACCTGTTGATCAAACTTTAAAGTTACATAAGAGAGAGAGTAAAGAAATGTGGAAAAATGAACAAGATTGGTCACCATCTTTTAACACTTTTTTGGCAAGACAATGTTGGTATGCAAAAAGCATGAATGTTTCTAATTATTGGGTATGTAGTTTAATACCAAAAATAATGGGGATAATGCCTCTAATACCTATACCACTAAATTCTCTTAGTAGTTGGTGAGTATTAATAAATGAAACAGGAGATCAAATCATAAATGTACAATTACGTAAAGCAAGAGTGCAGTTATCTGCTATAGTGCAAGGAATCACGTTTTCAACAAAATGGAACTGTTCCAGTGGGTAATAGCAATTGTATTCAAACAATTGAAATGTTAAATTTTCACAACCACATACCAGTACGTGGAGTATTTTCTCATGGTTTTCCTATTTTAATACCAATTAAGAGTCAGTTAATATTAAGTGACACAGCAGTATTTCATTTTTCACAAAATGATAAAAATGAGTGTAAAACCAATATTACATGTTGGCAAAGTAAAACAGATAAAAACTTTACAGTTGTACATGATAAAACTCCTACTATGGGGCAAGTAAATGGCAGTGTGGTGAATAGCAGTGTTGCTCTATCAGATGGGTTATATTACATCTGTGGTAAATATGCTTATAAATGGTTACCAAAGGGATGGGATGGCACCTGTTATATAGGATTAGTGGTACTAGCAATGCATCATGTAAATGAGTTACCAAAAGGAAGCATTAGAAATGCAAAAAAGAAAAGGGATATATTACCTGTGATTGAAAGTCCAGAAAATCCAGTAGACACTTTAGATACATCACGTATATATCATCAAAATCTTGATTATATTAAATTAAAAGATATGGATTTAGGAGATGATGTAATCTCTGGAGCAGGTATTTTCCCTTGGTACGGGGCTGCAAAAGTCATTTGGGAGCTAAGAAAACTATCTAAACTAGTTGAGGTATTGGCAAATGCCACTTTCAATGCAGTCCTTGACATTACTGTCGAAATGACAGCTATACGAACTATGGTTTTGCAAAATCGAATGGCATTAGATTACATATTAGCATCCCAAGGGGGTACATGTGCTTTAATAGGAGAACAATGTTGTACATTTATTCCAGACAAAACAGAATATGTAAAAGCACATTTAGAAGTGATCGCACAAGTGTCTCAACATACTAGAAAAAAATGGAATGATAATTGGAGTGAATGGTTTAGTAATCTATTTACAGGATGGACAGGAAAAATCACTGCATTTTTCATTTCTTTTATTGTTATTGTAATGCTTGGTTGCATATTATTTACATGTATTAAAATCTGCTTAGCAAAAGCTAGTCAAGTTACTGTTGTTAATTGTCATAATGAAAAGGTATTTTCAAATAATGCTGAATTTATTTCCCTGGTTTAAAATAAAAAAGAGGGAATTGTTAGAGTGTGCTCAACAATATACTAAGGTTGAAAGTAACGTTGCTATAAATATGCAAACTAAATAAGGAATAAGATAAAGCTTGCTTAAATGTAGAAATAGAGTTTAGCAATATGTGATTAGCATCCATACTAAATGACTGTGGCTTAAAAAAAATAAAATAAAATAAGGAACTTGCTTATGAGTGTATTACACACACATCAAGAAAGCTGACTTCATACAGACATGACAAGAATGTAATCTGCTTTCTTTAAAGAACTGACAACAGAACATGTTTTTCTAAGAAAGTTTAAAAATATGCTTTTCTAATCCACAAGGTGTTTCCTTGAAGACAGTTTACTTATCAGCATTTCCACAACAATAGATGTGTCAGCATTTGCGTCATCAAGGCAGTATCTTTCCAAAACCAAGAGGGTGTGTGTTTAACTAAAATATATATAAAGTCTGTATTAAATCCAGTTATGTTAGGGGTACTGGTAGGGACACATTTATCCTGAGGTAAATGTTATATCTCTCACATCATCTGCGCTATATGAGAAGTAAAGTAGAACATTTTCTGAAGCTATAACGGAAGTACGTGTGGTTTATTGGTTACTGCTCTTAAAGACAGGTGCTGCAAAGTATATTCTCTCATCAGTGTATATTCTGCAAGTTTCTGTATGCAACAGACTGTGAATGCAACTATAACCAGACTTTGATTTCAGCAGAATCCAGCCAACAAGACTGAGGGTCTTAGGAAGACTTTAAATCCATCACAGTAAGCATCAGAGTAACAGCACAGTGCTTTAGCACCTTAAAATTTATTTTTCAGATATTAAGTCCATATCCACATCTTACCTTGTACAAGTGGTATTAAATGCATCCATTAAATACAGCAGTGTCAAACAAGAGCTGAAATTGCCTATGCTAAAAAAATTTTAGCACGTATAGAAAAGAAATGAGTGACATCCTGGAAGCCAGCAAGGAAGACAAACATTGATGTACTCAGAGGATAGTTTCTGAAGACTGAAAATACATCTGATGATTTTGATAATCATAGCTGAATAAAGTACCAGGCTGCTAGAGGGAACAGGAATACAATTCAATTTGATTTTCTTAAACAGGAGTTGGCTTTCCTCCAGATATCGAACCCTATAGTGGTTGAATGAGCTCACTGGACTACTCTGTCTGGCTTGATAATTATTCAAGATCCTTTATTACTTAGCTGTTATAGTATGAAATAAATAAGCAGATTTTTTTTAAACAGGCCAAATAATTTCTGAGAACATTACTTGCATAGTACCTGTTTATTTATGTATTTATTTGCTCACTTACTTGCTTACTTACTTATTTATTTTGTTGGCTGTGTTAATCCCTATATAGTGGACCCATTTTCAATGGAGAGCTGAGATAATAAATTTACAGATGGGAAAATATGGGCAAGTCACACATGAAATTCCCTGATTTATTTTGAGTTCCTAGATACAGTAATCTTTCATTTAACCAGAACTCAAGCAACTGGCACTCTCAAACAACCAGCAAAAAAAAAAAATCGAAGAAATATAGTGCAATTTTCATGTGTTGCACTTTCTGCCCCCCCCCCCCCGCAGAAACATACATTACATTTTTAGAATTTTAGAGTTTTAAAAAGGAAGATAGGAATAAATTCCCTCTTTCTCCCCAACCTGAGAACAAGTCAAACCAAACAAATAGTATAGGGTTCAGTATTATGCAGGCCTATTTTAATAGTAACTCTCAAGCAACTAGAAACTACAGTTATCCTGCATCTACCAGTCCCCATGGGTGCCAGTTAACTGAAAGTTTACTGTATTCCTTTTGGTTTCCTAGAACTGCGGAAACCTGGTAACAGCTGTTGGCTACTTTATTATTTTTTGATTCTTAGAAGGTATTTTGTACATCATGCAAAAAGCAGCCCTATTTAATTAAGGCTGTCCTTGTGGTATTACCGGTTTGGGAGAATGTGCCGTCTTCCTGGCCCTTTGGAGACAGACCTCCTGGGAATATTCTTTGAGGGTTCTTAGATTACCAACTCTGTCATGAGAAAGGCAGTAAAGTCCAAAAAAAAAAAAAAACATGCGCCTTGGGATGTTGCATTCAGTGTTATTTCCATACTTTACATAACTTTACATATGATCCTTTTAACTCTTAATGGTATTACCCACTAGACTTGTTAGGAAATTATTTGCTTTTGGTTACACCTCTTTATGTTATGCACTGAAATAAAACAAAATGACTATATCACTGGCAGAGAAATAATTTTGTTGCATGAGGAAAATCAGATACTAGAGATCTTTCTGGTAATTAAATGTTAAGGACAGATGAATTTGATATAAAACACTTGCACATACTTTTTAAAAAAAATTCAAATGTTATTGTATTTTAATATAACAACAACAAACTTTAAAAATGCAAGCAGACGTTTAAAAGGCATAATACAATGCCACATACCTTCATAATCTCACAGGTTAAATGAAACACCAACGATATAAGTATTTAGATCTCATATGTAGTAAGGTAAATGTGCATGGCAAGTTACCCCAGCACACCGTGCTGCAGGAGTAGTAATAATAAAGCTAATGACCCGAAAAGTAAAGACCAATATAGAATGACACCAAGTGAGTCTCTGTCAAGCCATTGACTTATTTATGATCACCTCAAACAACTGTCACCACAAAGAAACAAAATGTAATAAATGTAAACAGCATTTTAAAGAAAAAAAAACACAAAACAAGAATTTTTGCAGAAGGGAAAGTCACCATCCCGTTGATGGGGGGCTATACCCCCCAGATTCCTGCTACTAATAATAACAATGGCAAGGGCCCACTATCTCAGGGCAAAAAGAAAACCCTAGAAGGCAATTCAGACTTCAAGGTAAAAGCCCAAAAGTTGCACATTAGTGTTTCATCTGATTCCACTTTACATCCTTTACTACAATATGTTACTGTAGAGCATATTATATACAGATGTTACCTACACTCCCCCATGAATTAATTACATTTTGACAAAATTGTTGTGAAGACTACTAGGCTTGTTTGGTATGAAAAAATGATTATGAAACAAAATTTGACTCTCATACTAAACTGTTGAGATGGTTGAAATTAGATTTGAAATGCACTATGGGGTAGATGACTACCATGGCTTGTTTTATTTTTTTCCTGTTTTTTTTTTCTTCTCTTATGTTGTTCATTTTTAACCTACATTATTCTGAACCTCTGGATTGTGATTTATTTTTTAGTAAAAGTCCCCTTTTTAAGTGCCATAGGGTCTTTTACATCCACCAAACTTCCACTGAGACTGTGACACAAGCAGTCAGGACCACGGTTCTGAATGTCATCTAAAGGTTGTTACTTCATGAGTGTGTCTCTTCTTAATGCTGTGCTGCAGTGTAAATACCTGAATATGCGGGTGGAGCAGTGGTGCAGTGGTTAACGTTGTTGCCTCACAGCAAGAGGTTCTCCGGTTTGATTCTCAGCTGGGGTGCCTTCTGTGCAGAGCTTGCATGTTCTCCCTGCGTTTGTGTGGGTTTCCTCCGGGTACCCCAGTTTCCTCCCACATTCTAAAGACATGCATCTGGAGCATTTTCCCTGGGCCTCCGCTGAAAACAGGCTCTGTGGAACCTAGTCAGACTTTCCCAGTCAACAAATGTTAAATAAAAAAAAATAAAATAAAATATGAATCCAAACACTTTGTCTGGGGATAGACCTCACAGTTCAAGGATCATCCTGGCTTCAAAGAGTGTTCTACTGACACTGACACCACAATACAACAACACATTATTCAATAAACATAAAGGATTTATTGTCACAGTTCGTTATTTCTCATGGGAATAATTTCAATTTCCAAAAAAGTCATTTTACTGTTGTAAGTGCTCCCTTTGGTATATACAAATCTAGGCATGACGTTCAAATGGAAAGGCCCTGATGATTTTTAAACCACAAAAAAATGAAAGGCCTTAAATCTTTTGACTAACCCAATAGATTATAAAACCTCTCCTGATACCCAGTAGCCTGGCTGCTGTAAAGTGACCTGTGCTTCACTTTTCAAACCATGGAAAACAATGGAAAACCTGATCCTATTTGACCTCCAATTTCTTCATGTTCTACAAACATCCATACTAATGACTTACATTTACACAAGCAAATAAACAAGACTGTCTGGAGGGATATGTTTCTAGCTCAACATATTCAAAGGTTATGGAATAAGGTACCATTGCAGTTCAAGAAAAGAATGACTCTGTCTACCTTTAAGGCTAGTCTTCATGATTAGATGACAAGACACAAATTTATACCACGGTTATCAGGTACAGCCCTGCTGAAGTTTCAAGTTGGGCATTATTAGGTACTCATTAAAGATAGCAAGAACTTCTAATTGTGCCTCCTTAAAAGTGTATCTGACCATGCATATTATGATCCCAGTGATCACTTGCCTACTATTGTTGCTCTGCTGCTATGCTTCTAACTAGAACTAAGGACTTTTTGTTGGCTTCACTGAGTAGTTATACTTTGTCTGTATATCATGGTGAAGCAGCATCTAATGCCTGTCAAAAAACCTGTTGTTATCCTCTTTACCCATATGTTTCACCTGCACAACTGTTGATATTGATTTGCCATACATGTTTATACTACCCAACTGCACAAGAATAATGAGTTTATAAATGTCAAGTTAACTCTTTCAACATTATTACGAAAAATGTGTGATGTCAGTGCTACAGGTGACCATACCCTTTGAATTATCATTACTGCATTAGCTAAGTGTTTCTCATTACAATGGACTACATTAAAATACAGTTTTCTTCAACTATCTAAAATATTTATTATCTATTAAAGGCACAAAATGGTCTACTGACTAAAAGACAGTATAGAAGTCATCATATCATAAGCAAATGGTTTAATCTTCCCTTCCTTTTCAGTCTTTTGGGTGTAATTATCAATACAAAATGGAGACCTCTACTTTTGTGTAAATTGTTAATTACTGAAATTAGTTTTTATTATTTACATATCTGCCATAATCATATTATGTTTACGAATAATGGCTTGAAATTATTAGATATTTGACAATTATGTATATTGAATAATTTGTGTGTTAACTGTATTTTTCAGTTATTTCTACTTTCAGTATGTTGTGTGCTTTCTATTTAGTTTTGTTTCTCAATAAAAAGATTTTTGTTAAAAAAATCGGATCTAGTAGAATAAGCAGTTACATTTGTACATGTATAAACTCTGCAAAGCAAAACTAAAAACTTGAAGTTATAGATTCAGACCTCATGTAGCAATGTCACATGAGTCCTAAATGTCCTAAGACTATTTGGCCCCATTGACTTCATGTAAACAATGGAACGCATGTATGTGAGGTTGAAAGGCTATATCAGTTCAGCTACTTTGCCATGTCTGGGAAGAAATATCAGGTCCAACCTGCACAAAGACATGCTTTAGCTGGGGCAATTGACTCTCATGACAATGCCTCAGATGGTACCCCAAAACAGAAGCTGAAGTGCAAAAAAAAGGAAGAAAAAAGTCCACTAGAGTTGAAGAGCAAAAAATGCATCTTCAGCTAAAGGCAAAGAGTTAAATAGGTACTACAGTAGACTCCCTCTTATCTGGCCTCTTTTTAACCAGCCTCCTCTTTAACCAGCCATCAAAGTTATGTTATAGCCCTGGCAAAAGGCAGCAGAGAAGAAGAAGAAGACCTCTTTCTCCTCTGGACTAAATAATGACAGACATTTGAGGTCTAGATTTCATATTCATTAGAAAAAATGCATACTAACACAAATCCTTGTTATTCTAGCTGATTTATAAACTATAAATGCTAGTTTGTATGCATTTTTCTGATTAACCAGCCACTCGTTTATCCAGCCTTAGGTCCAGTTCCAGCAAGACCAGATAAGAGGGACTCTACTGTATTTGTTATAACAGATGTTTGGAATTTTACACAATCTATTTGAAAAAGCTACACAGACTGCTATCTGCTCCATTTGCTAACGTATTGTCATTAAATCATTCACGCAGCTATGATGTTAACTGCAGCATCTTATAATTACAAGAACTGAATCGCAGGGTCATTGACTTTCAAGGCATGATCAGTACCTCTTCACTGGTGCTGATTGTACCCCCTAGCAATCTGCACCCAGGGCAGCTGCCCCTTCATCTGACCATAGCTATGGTGACTTTACCTACAAATAACAGACTTTCCACGCTCAAGGAGCAGAAGCCATTGCAGGAATAAATTAACAAGAGCATATTAATCACTGCAAAAGTCTGAACTCAAATGAAGTAGCTGCCATTGTTAACAGTAGTGTGAATATTAGTCTATAACATGGAACACGGAAATTGAATCCTTTTCTGTTAATGTCTTGTTAGTGCATCATGGCCTCCATGCTTGGGAGCCTCTTTGTGAGCTCAGCTTAACTAACTTTGGAAGAAGACATATTTCCTTTTATATGCTCTCTGTTTTGCATGCCTTTTGAAGGGCAGAGCAGTTATGTTGGCACTGACATATTTTTTTATTGATCTGAAAAAAGTCTGTATGATGAAAGTGCTAATCCAAATAATAATTCTTTAAATTAATACTGACTGAAGGTAACTAATTTTGAACATTTGAAGAGATTTAATATGAAAATTCTGGAACTTCCAAATAAAAGCTAAGATCCACTCTCCTTCCTGAACCACAACCTGCTCTCAAGCTACTCCCTTTGTAATTTGTTATGTTTGCCCTGACTGGGGCCTCTTGGCTCCCCCCAGGGTGGTTTAGCTTGCATTGGGCTGCTTCCTCCACTTGCAACCTTTACTTTTATAGTTAGAACTACTGTGACAGGCAGTCTTGTTGTGATACACTAAGACAGCTGATTGTTCTGTATGCCATCATCATCATCAACCCCTTTTCTTCATATTTCTACATGGGGTCAGGGTGCTGTATCAGCTGTTGACAGCTCTGTTAATTCAGTGCCACTCGCCTCCCATTTTGACAGTCATGCCTGACTGTCACTGGCCTTCTTTCACAGAATCCACCCATTCCTTTGCTGAATACCCTCAGTTACTCTTGCCCTCTTCCTATCTGTAACCAAATCTTCTTTATCAGATTTTCTTCTGATTTCTTGCACATGAGGCTGAACCACCTTAATCTGTTCTCTTTGACCTTCTCTGCAATTGTAGCTAACTGGGCTTCTGCTCTGATGTCTTCATTTTTTTGTCTGTCCCACAGTGTGCATCCTACTGTCCATCTCATGCACTTCATGTCCATCACCTCTAGCTTCCTCAGCTGCTCTGCCTTTACTGCCCAGGTTTCTGTACGTACCATACAGTAGTACTGGTTGCACCACTGTTTTGTACACCTTGCTTTTCAGCTTCTTTCACATTTTGCTGTCATGCACTACATCTGACATGCTATGGCACTTGGCTGCAGCCAACCTTATTCTAGCTTTGACCACCTCTTTCATTTTGCTTTTCCTCAGCCATCCCTCCCAGATAGTTGCTAACCCTTATATCTCAATTCTCAGCTTCTACTGATTTCCCTCATTTGATGCCATTACAACTGTCATAGCTGTACTCAGTTTTATCCTGTGTGCCTTCAGTTTGGCATTCCATTCCTGTGAGCTGAACCCATATGCCCACTTACTCCCATGGTATGCTAGCAGAAGAGTAAAACCAAACAGCAAATAGCATTTAAAAAACAAGTAATATAGTAAGACGAGAAAAAGGTGAAAAAACACTGCATAGCAAAAATAGTAAACGTGATAAAGAGAATACCGCTGAAATCTGTTCTGAAGATTCTTAGAATTGTCAGTATTTCTCACTACCTGTATTCTAAAGAAATGGATTTATTTTATTTTTATTTTATTTATTTTACATTTGTTGACCGGGCTAGTCCAACTGGATATATGTCCATTTTCAGTGGAGGCCCGAGGAGAAAAGCTCCAACAAACACAAAACAAACCACATCATTTATAATATGAGACATTTACAAATACAGCTAAATTTACAGACACTCATCTCATTCATTATATTTTGTTGCATTTCAGTAAAGAAGAATCATGGTACATTTCACTTATGGTTAGCCATTCAAAAAAATTTCCTAATAAAAATTTTGGTACAGGGGCACAACCAGTGTGTTGTAAGGTAGAGTTTCAGTCTATTTTTGAAGAGTGATAGAGAGAGAAGAGAGGAAAGGTTACTGAGGAGAAGATTCCAAGTTTTTCCAACAGCATTACAGAAGAGAGATTCACCAGCCTTGTTGTTAGGTTTAGAGGTATGTAGAAGATTTTTGTGTGAGGAACGTAGTGATTTCAGATTTGTATATGGAGTGATGAGGGTAGATAGAATAGGAGTAATGAATGGTTTATAGAGAGTTTTATGGGCAATGGTTAGTTGATGGAATTTAATCACGTTTTGTAGTTCAAGCCATCCTAGCTGCTTTATATTTATGCAGTGGTGGGTTCTGTAAGGGTTTCCTGTTGCAAATTTAGTGATGTTATTGTAGGAAGTTTCCAGTTTGCTGAGGTTATTTTTTGAAAGATTAGTAAAAATAGGTGAGGCATAGAGGAGAGTAGAGATTAGATGAGTGTGAGCTATGGCTGTTCTAGCTGTGGGGGAAAGGTAAGGTTTAATCCTATAGAGGGAGCCAAGTTTTTTGTTGACAGTTTTTATTGTATTGTTGATATGGGTGTCAAAGTTCAGATTGTTATCTATGGTGATACCCAATAGTTTGGTGGTTGGCTCGGGTGCTATAATGGTACCATTGGTGGATGCAACTTTGAAATCAAGTGGAGAGGACTTGTGAGTCGGATTAAAGAGGAGGAGTTTAGCTTTTTTGGGGTTCAAAAGAAGGCAATGCTGTGTAAACCATTGTTAAACTGTGTTAAATGCCTTCTGGGTAAGAGAGAGGAGTTCATATGTGGATTTGACTGAGCATATTAGTGTGGAGTCATCAGCATATTGTATGCATGTGGCTTGGGGGATGGCTAGATGAAGGTCGTTAATAAATATTGAGAAGAGGAGAGGTCCTAGTATGGACCCTTGAGGGACACCTAGGGTAACTGGTTGGAGGGTAGAAAAAGTCTTATGCCAAATTACTGCCTGTTGTCTTTTGTCTAGGTAGGAATGGAACCATTTTAGGGTGGGTGCATCTAAAGATAGGGATTTGAGTATGTTGATGAGAATCTGATGATTGACCATGTCAAATGCTTTGGACAGGTCAATGAATAGTGCTGAAGAAAGGTTATTAAGGTTACGGTTTTTGTTTATGCAATCTGTAAAGGAAAGAAGGGCGGTGGTGGTGCTATGTGAGGTTCTGAAACCATGT
The DNA here is from genome assembly GCF_019279795.1 of Protopterus annectens. Classification (NCBI taxonomy): domain Eukaryota; kingdom Metazoa; phylum Chordata; order Ceratodontiformes; family Protopteridae; genus Protopterus; species Protopterus annectens. The sequence goes on along the minus strand of NC_056726.1, from coordinate 1,285,349,701 downwards.
TGACAGCTGGAAAGTAAGTTATTTTGAGTTAAGTGGTCAAGTAATTGCCTATGGATACATTTCTCCATGATCTTTGCCAAGGGTGAAAGAAGGGCAATAGGGCGGTAGTTGGAAAGCTCATAGGAGTGTCCACCTTTATGGAGGGGGATAATATAAGAGACTTTCCATAAGCTAGGTATGTGACCTTCAGTAATAGTCCTACTGATCAGAATGGAAATAGGATAAGCTATAGCTTTGGCTGATAGCCGTAGGAAATCAGCAGGTAGTTGATCTGCTGAGGGAGAGCATGGTTTTAGTTTTTGTATGAGGGTTAGAATATATGTAGTTGGTACAGGTTTCAAGTGAAAAGGAGGGGATTTTGATCTGACAAGACAGACCAGGGTATATATTTGCAGCTTATCAAGTGTGTGTGTGTGTGTGTGTGTGTGTGTGTGTGTGTGTGTGTGTGTGTGTGTGTGTGTGTGTGTGTGTGTGCATGTGCGTGTGTGCGTGTGTGTGTGTGTGTGTGTGTATGTGTGTGTACGCGTGCGTGTGTGTATGTCCCTCTCTCTCTCTGTATATATATATATATATATATATATATATATATATATACAGAGAGAGAGAGAGTGTTACAGAATGCTGCACATATTTTTGGTTTTATATAATTTTTACTAATGGTCCATATTTTTTGCCAGACTCTAATAGGCGTTAACATTTAATATAACTAAACAGGCCTTTATTTCACATGTTCGGCTCCACTTGTCTATCAGCAATACTTAATGCATTAAATGAAAGAGGACCCATATTCCTGCAATAGTAATGCCGTAGCATTGCAGTGATACATCTGAAGCTATTACATTTCACCCCAGGTGAGGATCATGTGCACACACAGTAGTAGTTTCATAGCAGTTGACTCCTTCATACTCTCGGGACAGCTATAATCTATAGTTTGTAACTTAGAACATATTTCAGAAGTGCAATCCCACGTCTTGCCCCTATTACAGTTGTGAATAGTAGTTACAGATGCAGTATAGTGCTTTGTCACACATTCAGTACTGCAGGTTAACTGATTTGTTTAAAGTCGGCAGCACTTTTATTTATCATGTGTTCTTTTATCCCATCTTAAAACATCATAGCTGTAAAATTGTTTTGGCATGCATTTTACATCTCAGTATGCCAAAGTTTACTTGCTAAGAGGTCTGCTGATTTGATGCGAGATTATGGAACTTGGAGAATAGGGAAAAGTTGGGTTTCTTTCCTTGTTTTTTGTTTGTGTGGCTTCATAGGTACAGATATAGAGTTCAGGGATGTGGAGAAGTAATAATTGCATTGTAATCTTTTACATTGGTTGCATGGGTTGTACTGCAATTTATTGAGCTGATGATTTTGTTTAATTTAGATATTTAATTTTTCAGAGTTTTACGTATCAGCTAAATATGATGCAATGTTTCTTGATAGGCACCTTAGTACACAAATTTAAACAGAGATTAATAAACCCTAGAACTATGTGATAAAATTCATTAGCATCACTTAGTCTTAATATTTTGTTAAACTGTCAGACAGCTATCACATCAAACAATACAATAATTGTACATGAGGCTCCTTTGCGGTATTTTATTTGCCCCCTCCCATATCCCTACAACCATCAGCCTCCCATTCCTCACTGATCCATCCATTCTCCCACTTCATGGCATCCAGGAATACCAGACACAGAAGTGAGAGTCAGGTGCTAATGTCCATCATCCTACTAGGTGTCAAACGATTTTTTTTTTGTTACTTCTAAGCCCTGACCCCATTAGCAGAAAGGATTAGTATAATACCTGCTCTCATTTAGATGTAAACATCCAAACACCCACTTTGCCTACCTAGATACAGACACTCTCTTTGCCAAGCTTGTGCTTCCCTCATACCACCTTTATAACTGGAGTATAGACTTGCTGAATCACCAACAGGTGTTGTTCCCACACTGGAACACATCAACCCCTTCCCTCAGGGTGATTCAGTTTTGTCCACTCATTCCAGCTCCTTACAAACTAACTCTGTCAGTGTCTGGATGGCTAATGAAACCTGAGTCATTTATTTAATTTAACATTTGTTTACTGGGAAAGTCCAATTTGGAACAAAGCCAATTTTCAGTGAAGGCCCATGGAGAAATGCTCCAGATATATGTTTTTGTAATGTGGGAGGAAACTGAAGCACCCGGGGGAAACCCACATGAATGCAGGGAGAACATGCAGACTCTGCACAGAAGGCACTCCAGTCAAGAATCGAACTGGAGAGCCTCTTGCTGTAAGGTGACAACGTTATGCTGCACCACTATGTTGTCATCTGAGGCTTTAACTTTCTTTGCCATATAACTGGGCAATTAGTTCCTTTATGTTATTCTTAAAGATGTATCTGCTCTTGAATTTAATTATTTTACTTATATTCATCTTGACTGCCTCTATCTCTTCTATGGTCTTGCCTTGACATGACAGTGTCCATGACTAGACGCCAAATTCTACATATGATATCTTTTCTTCAAATTTCTGCTCCAGATCACCCATGGACCTGAACTGGTGATGTATGAATGCCTTTCAGCTTGTATCTGATATGTATTGCTAAAAAACTTAGCACACTCAAACTTGACTTCCCCCCTCACAGCTAGCCAGACAGAGGCTTTCTGCATATGAAGTTGCATCTAAACTTTAAATCTACACTGCAAAAGAGAATCACCTCTTGCCTCCTCCTGGATGCTCTAACCTATTATCTGCATTTTTTATTGTTTCAAATTTAATGCAGGACACTCAAACCTGACCTCCTCCCTCACCACTAGCCAGACAGAGGCTTTCTGGATATAAAGTTACATCTAAACTTGAAAAACTACACTGCAGAAAGGAATCACCTCTAACTTCCTGCCAGATGCTCCAACCTATTACTTGCATTTTCTATTATCTCAAATTGAGTGTATGTACAAACTGTTATACCTTGCTAAATTCTTAAACTGTATTATATTTCTACGTTTAAAACCTGTTTTTTAACCCAACAGTCCCTCATATATCACTAGTGCCCATCTCCAGTCCCTCTTTCTTACAGTTATCTTGTCCCATTAATGCATGCCCTAACCTGCTTTCACCATTACTCTTTCTACTGTACTCTTTCTGCTGCACCAACTGAGAGTTCCACTCTTTGTTACGTAGTCCTACAAAACTTCTCTCCTTTTTAACTGAAGACTATACATCCCCACTCTTGTAGGATCTGCTGCATTTTCTCACCCCTATCAACTTATTCCCTCACTATCCACACTTTCCTTCCATCTCTTCCTTTTATTCTACTCTTTCCCTGGTAACTTACATTTCATCACTCTTCCTGACTGACTGTCTTGCCCTGTGGTTCTTTTCAGCAAATTTACCTGAATTCTGATTTTTTTTTGTGCTAGTCTCCACCTTGCATGGGCCAGCTGCTGTGTGCTCCATTCACCCTTGTTGTGCTTGGGCTCACTCTGCTCCCTTACCCTATCCCCATTACCACCCACCCCCTTTCAATAGTTTTATACATAAGTAAACCACACCCCTAACAAATTTACAAATTCTCACACTTCCCACATTTTTCTACACCCCTCCCTTTTTGGATGGGTTTGTGATTATTTACTTTCCAAAGGGGTGCCCCAGTATAGGATTAATGTTTATGAACAGCTGTTTGAACTTGTGTTAAAGAATAACTGTATCCTATTTGATGAGTTCTTTCTGCAAACTGATGGGGTGGCAAATATGGTTATGATCGAATGGGAAAAGAAGTTTTTGTTTAAGTCTCAGTTCTTTCCCTTTTGCAAGGTCTACATCCATTACCTGGATGATATCTTTATTTTTTAGGATGGCCCCTTGGATCTTGTTTCTGATTTTTTTTGACTTATATTAATGAGTCAACTACTTTTTTGAGGTTCACACACATGGAAGGGAGGAATGAAATCCCCTATTTGGATGTGAGATTAGTTAAGGACACTAGTTCTCAGTCTTTTATTGCTGAGATATTTAGAAAGGAAACTTACTCAAATAGCCTTTTGCCTTTTGCACTTCAGTAGTTCACATCCATTCAAACAGAAAAAGGCGGTCATCAAGGGGCAATTTGTGAGAGCAGCACGTATGTTGTCCCATTTTGAATCATTCTTGAATGAGTGTGATATCCTGAAGGCCATGTTTTTGAGAAAAGGGTACCCTCCCACTTTAGTCCAGGAGGTTATGATGGAGGTTATCAACAAGAGGGAAAGGGGTCATTTCAAAGCTATTTTATCCAGGGACGGTTTAAGTGATGACTGTTTAGAATTAATGGATTCAGGCAATGAGTTTCTGGGGGCAACTTCTTGTGTTGTTGGTGGTGGAAGATCGGATGTGGGGACTGACAAGAAATTTTAGGTCAGTCTTTGTCACCATCTTTAGACAGTCAGTAGATTGTTAATATTTTATTTAAGAATTGGGTCATTTTGTCCTCTTGTGATGAAGTAAGGAAATGTGTTAGTAGTGTCCCAGTCATCATTTCAGTGCCCCAGTCATTATTTATAGGAAGGGCAGATGTCTGAAAAATTTACTTGAGAATCGTAAGGGTGACCCGGGTAAAGGTATTATGAGAAAATGTGGGGCTTGTAATCAGTGGGGATTCATTATGGATGGTCCAATGGTGACCATTAATGGGCAGCTTCTTAGATTTAAGATTAGGTTTACATGTCAGTCTGAGAGGGTGGTGTACTGTGCAGACTGTATGCAATGGCCCTACTTTTATGAAGGAAAAACTGAGTGGAAACTCAGGAATAGAATCTATGAACATGTGAGGGACATTAGATTAAAAAACAGAATGAATGCTTTAACTAGACACTGTACTGACTATGAAGAGCACTCATTTAAGTTTGTCATTATTGATGTGTTAAGGAGGGATCTGAGGGGGGACCATGGCCTCTGCAACTAGAAAAGTTTGAGGCATTATGGCAGTTAAGATTAAATGCAACCTGCTGGCCAGGCTTGAATGACATGTTTTCTCTGGCCTGCTTTTCAAAATTAACGGCACTAGAAAGGTGATTGCCCTTTTTAAGTTTTTATTTAAGTGTATTAAATGTATTTTAGGATTAGATTTTTTAAGCAACTGATTTCATCATATTGTATTAACTTTAATTATATTTTGCATGTATTTATTACTATATATCATCTGGTTTGCATTTTTTATTAGGGGGGGTTAACTTTGAGTGATGTATATATCTACTTTTTATATTATGATGTTTTGGTTTTGGATAAATAATGTTTTTTAAGAAATGCTTTAGTCCATGGTTTGAAGTGCTTTTGTAGGGCTAATTGAATTGACAGCCTTGCAATGGGTGTTAATTGGGGATACGTTTATATATTGTGTGCCTCCTGTTCTGTTCTCCATCTTGATAAAGTCTCTGAACTGACAGAGACGAAAGCACTTGTGTCTACGTTTTAATAAAGTGTTTATGGTGACTGATCCGGTCTTGGCAACTTTTCAGTGACAGTGACTGTGCATTTGATTGCATTACTGTGTGTGGTTTTCCCTGCTGGCTTCTGGATTTGGGGTCTATTTTTGGACTTGGTTTGTTGTCTTTTCTTGGTCTGTCCCACATCAACGACTCTGAAATTACAACTAATGGTTACAATATTATAAGGCAAGATAGGTTACACAAAAGAGGCTGGGGTGTGGCAATTATGTTTAAAGACTCTCTTAAAATAGAAAAAATTTAATTGTACTTCTCCAGACTGTGAAATTCTAATTACACGCCTACATATTAATCCTCACAAAGCCATTAATACCATAGCCACCTACCTTCTCCAAGGTAACAACATTCCCAGCATAGAATCCCTCCACTCTTGATCTACTTCCTGTTTCAGCCTAGAAACTATCATCCTAGGTGACTTTAATCTTGACTGGCATCCTGCTCCTCTTACTACCTCACTAACTTTATTAACCTATACAATTTCTCCCAAAATATTAGCTGCCCCACTTGCACTGACAAACATTCCAAAAAACAGTCATTACTTAACTGGATATTAACCAACAAGCTACACCTGGGGTACCAAGCTGGCTGTCTACCCGTCATACTAAGTGACCATGCCCCTACATTTCTAGTCATGAAAAGAATTCAAACCCAAACCTACATTCCTTTCAAATACACCCATAGCAAGAAAAACTTCTTCCATGACACATTTAATCTACTACTTCAACGTTGTGATGAGTCTCTATTAAAAAAACTACAACTATACCTTGCAGTTGAATACTTCAACAACAAATTCCTTGACATCTTAAACAATCTTGCCCCACCAGGAAAATATACCACAAATCCAAACAATTATCATGGCTATCTAATGATACTAAACTTCTAATTAAACAAAGGGATAGAGCCTGGTCACTATATCATACCACCAAAGACAAAAGTGATTTCACCCTATATCAGCAGCTAAGAAACCAAGCTAAGAAAAAAGTCAAAGATAAAAAAAAATGTTTACTTTCTAACCTGCCAACAAAAGCACCAGCACAACCCACATCAGTTCTGGCAAAATATCAACCACCTCCTTAACCCTGGTAAAACCTTCACCCCTGCTCCCTTCACATCTAATACATCTGAGCCCTTAGCCTGACAGTTCAACTCCCACTTTATCAACTATTTCATCTCCTTCCTAGATAGCAAATAAAACCCACCACTCACTGTCCCCCCCTACCACTGAGAACACAAACTATTTCCTTTAAACTCATTCAAACTACTTACATAAAAAATTCCTAAGTAAACTAAAACCCTGCTGTCTTGCTGCTGACCATCTACCCAGTGATTTTCTAAAAGCAGCTGCTCTATCCGTAGCCTACCCCATAGCCATTTTAATCAACTGCTCTATCTCAGAACAGTATGTGCCTCACCTCTGAAAAATTTCTCACATCACACCCCTCCATAAGGGTGGCCCCTCTGGAGATTTATTTATTTAATTATTTATTTAATTATTTATTCATTCATTCATTTTGTTAACTGGGTAATGTCTGACTGGGCCAAAATAGCCCATTTTCAGCACAGACCCAGGGAGAAAAAAATATCCAAACCAAAAAAAAAAATATAGGAAAAGTTACAACAGAGTAAATACAATAAATTATTGGATTAGATTAAATATCTTAGTAGATACGAAAAAATAAAATAACATTTTATATATGTATAAGATGCCTAGTTGAGAGAGTGTGTCTATTATACCAACGTGGAAATAGTATCAAAGGCTTTAGCCAGGTCATCTTTGGCTTTGGTGACTGTCTTAAAAAAGTTGACCAAATGTAACAGGCATGATCTCCCCTTGTCAAAACCAAACTGTGCTGGATTGAGTGTTTGGAGGCTGCCAGTGTCCTTGTTAATGAGGTCCATGATAATCCATTCCATGGCCTTGCAGATCAGGCTAGTTAGGCTGATAAGTTTATAATTTCCTGGATCGGTGGATGCTCCATCTTTGTGCAAAGGGATGATAGTGGCTGTCCTCCATTCACCTGGGATGAAGCCAGTACTCAGGCTTTTCCTGAATAGGATGCCTAATGGTGCTGCAAGTTCCTGCCTGAGTTCATGTAGGATGCAGCCTGGTATGTGACCGGGTTCCATGGAGGCTGTATTTTTTGCCTTTGAAACAGCAGCGATGACTAGCTCCCTAGAGATAAGGGGAGGGGGCCAGGTGCTGGGGATGTCCTGATTTACTGATGGGGGGACAGAGGGGTGAAGTTTTCACTGAAACTGTCTACCAGCAGGTTGGCTATATCTATGGCATTTATGTATGTGGTGCCCTTGACTACCAGTTTTGAGTAGATCTGAGTTCTTCCTTTGAGATTGTGGACAAATGTGAAGAAGGCCTTATGATTGTTTTTAGTAGATGTGGCCAGTTTGGACTTGAAGTTGGCAGATTTCACTACTGCTCTTTTTTGCTTGTTCAGGCTAAGAAGAGATTGTTTCCAATCAGGCACCTGCTCTTTCTTGGTCTTGGACAGCAATGTTTTCCTTTTATTATAGAGTTTATTTATTGCAGATATCCACCAGACAGGTTTACTCTTCCTTGAGGAGGAGGATTTTGTCCTGCCGGGTATTCCTGATTCCATGCAGCTATATAAATGCTTGTATAGTACTTTGGTGTATTTTTGGACATATGTGCCAGTTCCTATGGAGGGGTAGGGTGCAATGAAACTGTTTATACCTTCCTTCAGGAGGTTGTAATCAGCTTTGGAGAAGTTTTTTTATTTGACCCTAGGTGGGGCAGGGTCGGGGGAGATGATGACTTTGAAATTGCCCACTTTGTGGTCAGATCTTACCAGGGAAGATGATACTGTAGGGATGCTGCAGTGGTTACTCTTGTTGTTTAATACCAAGTCCAAGATATTATCACCTCTTGCGGGGGTGTCAACCAGCTGTTCCAAGGCATTTGCATTGACGAAATTATAGAATCTTTGGGCATTTGTGTTTTGACATGAGTAGTTCTTCCAGTCTAAGGTTGGATAGTTAAAGTCGCCCAGATTCAGGGTAAAGGATTGAATCTTGATAGATTCAGAGGTCCAGGTAGGTGGAGTGGGCATCTTGAGTCAAAGATGGGGGCCTGTAGCTAGCTATGATTTAAATAGGGGTCTTGTCAATGGTTACCTTCACCTGGAGTGTCTCCTGTGCATCACACTGTTTGACCAGCTTGGAGATGTGTACGTCTTTAATATATATTGCAACTCTACCTGCTTTTGCTTTGCTGCCCATGGTCTGGGGTGTGAATGTATGATAGGATGAGTAACCTGGTATGGCTGAGGTGCTCTCCGCAGCTCTGAACCAGGTTTTTGTGACTGCACAAATGTCAGCATCTTCCACGGTTAAGAATGCTTGCAGTGAGTGCAGTTTCATGTTTAAACTCCTAGCATTAAGCAACATGACCTTTAATTTGCATTTTGTTGAAATTTTCATGTTGGTAGTTTTGATCTCATGGCATTGCATAAAAAAGGCACTATGTGGGAGGCAAGAGCCTTTGCTAGAAGCCTGAAGCCCAAGGGAGACAGATGCAGGCCATCTCTGGCAAAGCATCATGGTCAGTCGATCATGTCTTCCCAAGCTGTTATGTATTGGATCCCCCTGGAATGACACCAGAAACTAAGCCAATTGTTAAAGTCAATAATTTTCTGTTTGCATTGAGGCATCATTCTAGGTGACGGTAGAATGCTGCTTAAGGCTAGAACATACCTGCCTGGGACACATATTCAGTGAGCTCAATCATGTCTCTTCATATAGTCCAGGGAGGTATGTCTCAAGTCATTCGCACCAACATGGACTATGACAGAGTTATAACAGTACCTGTTGTTGAGAGACATGAGTGCATGGGTGATATGGCAAATTCTGGCACCTGACAAACAACTAACCATGACTTTCACCTTATTCAGTCTGGTGAGGGACACATCTGTGTGTCTCACAATGGAGTCTCCTATGACTAATATGTTGGGTTTATGTTTAGGCCTTAGTGGCTGTGAGACACAAGTGTGTGGACTATGTGTGATGTGTGGTGTGGTAGGCAGTGGAGTTTGCGTGTGTTTTTGCCTCAGAGGTCTCTTTTGTTTTTGTTGAGGATCTCTGCATGTGTGTGTGTGCGTGTGCGTGTGCGTGTGTGTGTGTGTGTGTGTGTGTGTGTGTATGTGAGTTAGGGTTAGGGTTGGGGATGAGTGTTGTGTGTTTGTGTGCGAGTGTGTGCATTTTAGGGTAAGAGTTAGGTCAGGGATAGATTTAGTGTTGTTTGTGTGTGTGTTTGTGAATGTTTGTGTGTCTGAGACTGTCTTGTGCAATGGCAGTGTTTTTAATGCCAGTGAGGTGTAGGGTTAGGGTTAGGGTTGGGGAAGGGGCAGCATTATAGTTAGGGTTAGCACCCATTACTAAGCTGATGCTGGAGGAAGGGACACCCTGCCCTCTTTGGTAATGGGTGCTAACCCTAACCCTAATACTGTTCCTTCCCCCCAACCCTGTCCATGGGTCTGTAGTTCCCTGGGTCTGATAATGGGCTGCCTTTGTGTAGTGGGATGACAGTTGCACTCCTACATTCCTTAAGGATGAAGCCACTGATGCAGTGTCTTTAGCTCTGGAGAGTGCAGTGAAGGCCTGTTCTTTAGTAATAGTTAGGGGAGAAATGGTAGAGGGTATTTCATAGGTTCCAATCCTCACCAATAATACCCAGGATATGACAATATTACATCCTAATTCTCCAGATATGGGATGGGGTAGTATCAGGGTAGTGGGTCTTTGGGTGTTGGAGCCTTTAGTCATTTTACAGACTGCCTCTGTCCATAAGGGTTTTGGAGAGTACCCCATTAGTGAATTTACAGTTTCCTAACCATTTATCCAAGTTCTTTTTGAAGAGAGTGAGCAACAAGCCTTGTTTTTCAAAAATGGGAAGTTTATTCCATAGACAAAGTAGCCTTTAGAATATGAATCTATCTCTCCAGCAAGTTCTGTCAATGTCATAAATAAGGTTCACATCCATAGGACGTGTAACCCTCATATAATTTTTCTTGCAAATATGTAACATTTTCATCAGGTCAAGATCAGAAAATGCATTGTACGTCAGGCATAAGTCCCCTCTAAATAAACAATATGAGACAAAGTAAAGGAAAAGGTCCTTTAGTCAGTTTGCATAAGGCATGTGTCTTACACTTTGTATTGTTTTAGTGAGAAACCTCTGGGGCCACTCTTTCTTTTGTTTTACAACCTATTTCTTTTGTTATAAAATGTATTTATACTAGGGGTCCACCAAGGGACCAGGTTTTAGGAGTCTGTCCTAAGTTTAATTTGGTTTGAAACTGCTGTTTCTATGCAGTTGTTTATATTCAGGGTTTCTGTAAACACTTCCTCATGGGCCACTGTGTGCTCTGAATTTAGGAGGGCTTAGAATTTAGCTATGCCTTCCCTTAACAGGAAATAATTAGCCTTGTAAACATTCTTAGCGATTTTGGGGTTTGCTGGGAGTTCAGCCTTTATATTTATTTCAAGGGCTACCATTTAGTGATCTGATCTGACCAATGAGGACAAGGGAGGTGCAATATTACCTCATATTTGTGGGTACCAGATACAGGATATTTGTACCCCTAGTAGGTGTGCAGACTAGCTGTTACAGGGTGTTTGCATTGGCAAAATCCAGTGATATTTGAGCCTGCATGTGAGTGGTTGTGTACATACTCCAGTTTATGGTGGAATAGTCAAAATCACCCATGAATATGGTGTTGGGCTGAATTGTGAGTGATTCCAGTAAACTCAACTATGTGGTTTGGTTATCCTGGATCATACCCAGGGGACCTATAGGTAGCAAGGACATGGTATTAAACTTTACTGAAGGTTAGTTGGACATGGGCATGTCATACTGCTTGACCAGTCTTGAGATGTGGTTACTTTTTATGGAGATTGATACACCTCCACCGCTTGTCCCTTCTTCTGCAATAGCTGGTCAAAATGTGCAGAATGCACTACAGCCTTGCAGTGCCGGGGCATCTTCCTTGGCTTTAAACCATGTCTCAGTAACTGCACAGATATCAACACTCTTCAAGGTGAGGAACACTTCCAGGATGTGTAGCTTCTTGTTGAGACTCCTAGCATTGTTCAGTAATATCTTTAGTTTATCTTGCACAGGATCTACTATGTTGGAAGATTTATCAGATTGGCATGCCTATAAAAGAAAGTCTAGGGGTGGATAATGTTCCAAAAGCCTAGAGGGGACAGGTGCAGATGATACCCAGCAAAGCAGTGTTGCCTGTCGATCATATATTCCCAACCTGACAAACACTGGACCCCCTTAGAATGACACCAGTAACTAAGCCAATTGTTTAAGCAGTCATCTTCTCTTTATAGTGCGGTATCATCCTTGGACAAGGTAGAATGCTGCTCAGTGCTAGACTAATACCTGTCTGCTACACAATCTGAAAGCTGTATCATGTCTCTCATCATATAGCCAGGGAGCTATATCTCAGGTCATTGCCCACAACCTATTGTACTCTCCAGACAAATGCCCAGTATTACAAAATACTCTATTATTCACCCAGTGGAGACCTTCACTCTAGAAATAAACTTTTACTATACATCAGTAAGACATTCAACAGTGCTGTAGATTCTCTCTACCCTTATTATTTATCAAAACTTTGGAATGAAATCCCCACGCAGTTAAGACAGATAGAAACCTTAAATAGTTTCAAAACTTTGCTTAAACAGCACCTATGCCAAAGATGGCCCTGTTCTTCCTGCTCACCTGGCTAGCTTTACTCGGATTACTTTTCTGCAACTCTTACAGCCACTTTGCTTCCCATCTTTTCCTACCTTATTGCACCTCCTCATACTGCACTCCTACTTTTCCTCCTGCTCTCACACCTCACCACTAACTATAACTCCTCCTCTGTCCATTTATCTTTCTGCTTATTTCCATAACTTCTCCTTTCATATCTCTCATCATTTTTAAACTACATTCTACTTGTCTGTCTGTAAATTATTACCAAACTCAAAAACACTTCAGTTTGAACTTTTCCCTGCAGCCATCATAATATAAATACATTAATTGTTATTGTATCTTCATAGGTTCATAGATAGGTACTATGCTATCGGCCCTGGGGCCTATACAAGCCCAGCCAAAAAGGTACCCTGGCTTTTGCCACCCAAAAAATGTATTTTCCTGTGCCCCTGTCAAACAGAGACACAGAAGTGATCCCAGGGGTGAATTTCCTATCTCCCATCCAATCATCAAGATTTTTCTTGAAGAGTGCTAATGAGGAGCTTTGTTTGATATAGATAGGTAGTTTATTCCAGAGTATGGGAAGTCTCTGGGACAGGAATCTATCCCTCCAACATGTTCTGTTTATTGTGGTGACAAGGTTTAGGTCCCTAGAGCGTGTAGCTCAGGGGGATTGGGATTTCTTTAAATGGAGCATGTCCAACAGCTCTGAATTTGACATAGCTTTGTATGTTAGGCAGAGATCACCTCTGAGTAGAAGATATGCGACGGAGTAAAGCTGGAGTTTTTTGAGACAGTCTGCGTAGGGCATTTGTTTAAGGTCAGTAATCCTCTTTGTGAGGTATTTCTGCAGCCTTTCCAGTTGTTGTAGATGTCTTGTGAGGTACATACCAAAAGAGGTGTTGTACTCTATAATGGGTCTAATGAGTGATAAGTAGAGGGGAACAATTGCCTCTTTTTTCTGGATAAGAAACCTTTTTTGATGAGGTGTGCCACGAAAAAGGATTTCCTGTCTACTGTGGCGATGTGATTATCAAAGGAGAGACTACTGTCTACCTGTGTCCCAAGGTCTCTTATCACACTTTTGGTGTTAAGTATACTACTGAGTTTTTACCAAAGGGGATGACAATGCACTTTTTGGCATTGAGCATAAGGCCATGGCTTTGACACCAGGCATTTGTCTCAGTGAGGCTTTTTGTAGGATGTCCACATCATTAGGAGTTTCAATTATGGCTCCTAGTTTGCAGTCATCTACGAACTTCATTAGCCAAACATCTTCTGTGTTAGCCTGTACTTCATAGAAGTAGATACCAAACAGGAGAGGACCCATTACTGAACCCTGTGGTACTCCACTTGTCACTGGTCTGAAGTTGGATTTGGAGTCTGCTACTTTCACAGTGTGGGTTCTGTCAGTGATCCAGTTGGCAAACCATCTTGTGACATAGGGATTTATACCTAGTTTAGTGAGTTTATCTATAATTCCAGAGTGGGAATGGTGTTGAAAGCCTTGGCAAGATCTAGATAGGCTGTGTGAACCACCTTGCCCTCATCTACGGCTTTGGTGACTGCTTCAAAGAAGTCTATCAGGTTTAGAAGACATGATCTGCCTTTTACAAACCTGAACTGGGTGAGGTCCAGAGTTTGGAGATTACCAATGTCTTTGTTTATAAGTTCCACGATGATACGTTCCATGGCCTTGCAGACCAGGCTCGTCGGGCTGATGGGGCGGTAGTTCCCAGGGTCCATGGTGGCTCCCCCCTTGTGGAATGGGATAACCATTGCTGTGCCCCATTCAGCAGGCACAAAGCCTGAGGTGAGGCTATGATTGAACATGGTACTTAGGTGGAGTGCCAGTTTATTCTGTAGTTCATGTAGAACGCAGCCTGGGATGTTGTCTGGTCCCATGGATGCTGTGTTCTTGGCTTTGGAGAGTGTGGTTTTTACCTGTGCAGCCGTGATTACAGGATCTTTGCATTCTTCTGGTATAGAGATGGGCTCTTTAGGGGGTGAGAGGGGGATAAAGTTAGCACTGAACCTATCTGCCAGGATGTTGGCAACATCAGTTGGGTCTGTATATTTAGTGCCATTGTGCTATAACTCAGAGCAGATCTGAGTGTTGCCATTGAGATTCTTGACATAGCTATAGAATGCTTTGTGGTTGTCTTTAGAATCAGTGGTGATTTTGTTTTCGTAACTAGCTTTGTTGGATTTTATCAGGGATCACAGCTTCTTACTGAGGCTGACCAGGGAGCTCCTCCACTCATGGGATTTTACTCTCTTTTGCAACAGTTTCTTCCTTCTGTCGTACAGTTTGTTTATAGAAGGGGACCACCAGATTGGCTTCCTTTTTTTGGAGGATAGCATCTTGGTTCTGTTTGGGATAGCACGATCCATGCACTCGTGTAAGTTCTTATAAAGTGCAATTGTGTAGGATTCAGTAGTTGTAACTGTATTGTCCATCTGCATGGGTGTCATGAAGTTTACCACTTCTGATTTAAGAAGCATGAAGTTGGCTTTCTCGAAATTTTTTACCATGGTTTCCTTAATGGGGGGGTGGGGGCAGGATGTGGATATCTAGGGTAATTAGCTTATGGTCAGATCGGACCAATGAGGCGTTGACTTCAGGTGTGGAACACCGGTCACTCATATTGGTAATAAATAGATCTAGGATATTGTTGCCCCTGGTGGGGGTGTGGATAAGTTGATCCAGGGCATTGTAGTTTAAAAATTCCAGAAAGCGTTGAGTGAAGGAGTTGGTACATGAGTAGTTTTCCCAGTTAATGGTGGAGTAGTTGAAATTGCCCATTATTAGGGTGTTTGTTTGAACCCTAATATTTTCCAGTACATCAAGAAAAGAAGAGTGGGAATCCTGGGGCATGGTGGGGGATCTGTAGCAAGCTACAATTTGGATTGCAGTTTTACCCAGAGTTAGTTGCACTTGGATAACCTCGGCTGCATTATGCTAAGCAACTAGCCTGGAGGTGTGGATATCCTTAATGAATATGGATACACCTCCATCTTTGGTGTTCCGGTCCAGGTTACATGGCCAAAAAGTGTGGTATGAGTTATAGCCTGGTAGTGCATGGGGTGCTCTCTGGAGCCTTGAACCAGGTCTCAGTCACTGCACACATATCAATGTTCTCCATTTTAAGGAGTGCCTCGAGTGAGTGCATTTTGAGATTTAGGCTTCTAGCATTGAGTAGCATCACCCTCAGTTTTTGCTTGCCTGTTCCTGTTATGGTGGTGAATTTGTCATTTGCACCTTGCCTAAAAAAGACACTATAGGGGTGGCAAGAACCTTAGCCAGTATCCGGAATCCCAGGGGTGACAGGTGCAGGACATCTCTGGCAAAGCATCGTGGTCTGTCGACTATGTCATCCCAGGCAGACTGATACTGGATCCCTTTAGAATGACACCAGAAGCTTAGCCAATTGTTGAAGTCAATCATTTTGTCCTTGTACTGCAGCATCATTCTTGGTGATGGCAGAATGCTAGTCAGGGCTAGGGTCATACCTGCCTAGACTACAAGATCAGAGAGCTCTTCCATGTTTCTTTTTCATGTAGTCCAAGGAGGTATGTCTCAAGTCATTCACACCAACATGGTCAATGACAGAGTCATACTTGTACTTGTTGTGGAGTGACCTGAGTGCATGGGTTATGTGGCGGATCCTGGCACCCGACAGGCAGCTGACAGTAACCTTCTCTTTGTTTAGCCTGGTGAGTGAGACATCAGTGTGCCTGACTATAGAGTGCCCTATGACTAGTGTGTTGGTTACGTTGTTTTTCCTTATTGGCTGTGGTTGAGTGGCACACTGAGTCTGCGGGCTATGTGTCATTTGGGTTGTGTTGGGGGGCGGAGGTTGCTTGCATTTCTGCTTTGGAGGGCTCTGTTGCTTGAGCAGATTATTATTGAGAGCCTCCATGAATGTTTTTGTGTTTTTATGTGTGGATTTTAGTGGTGTAGATTTAGTGAGACTATGTGATGAGTGTGGTGTGGTGCAAGTGTTTACCTTCTCCTCTTGGCTGTCAAGTTCATTCTTGGTTGGAGAGAGCTTTACCTCCAGTTTGGCTAGATAAGTACATCTCTCACAGGTTGTAGTGTTGTGTGGTAGGAGGAGAGGGTTGCCTGTGTACATGAGGCAATTTCTACATTGCCCCAAGATGCCCAGATTCATCAGATAGACAGGAGAAAACACTGGGAGCTGACCCTTGGACATGCCTGAATAAAAAATATTTTCCTCTAGATAAGTGAGGAAAGTGAATACAACAGCTGTTTTTCTCTAAGCAAGTGAAGAAAGTAAGTACCAAAACTGTTTTCCTCTAGGTAATGAGGAAGGTTGAGTGCTGTAGTAATTAGTAGGTTATTTAGTGCTTACAACACGTTCTGAACAAATGCTGATCACAAATAAGCAAATTCAAGTGCTAAAACTAAGAATCTGTATCTGGACTAAACTAGTTACAGGAAAGGGGAGAAACAAGTACAAATGTGGGCTTTTAAATCAGAAAGTTGCGAGAGATGGAAAATCTGCCCAAACGGCCAGTAACTACAATTTCTGGGCCAGAACCACTCCTTATATGGTAGATAGGTTACCTAGTGCTTACCAATCCCACTGATAAGCTAGAAGGCTTCCCTCCAACACAGAAAGCTTGGGGGGCTCAGAAGCTTACATACGGTCCTGGATGCAGCAAATCTGAATCTGGACTACACTAGTTACAGGAAAGGTAGGAAACAGGCTTAGATTATATATATATATATATATATATATATATATATATATATATATATACATACACACACACAGAAAAGTAGCTAAAACAGCAGTAAAAACAATTCAAATGCAATGCAAGCTAGCACACGAATATGTAGCAATATTAGACCAAACAGTTTATAAAAATGCAATTAAATTAAAAATGACTAAAAACAAGTGCAGAAGAAGTCTGTTAGGTAGAATGAAGTAAAGAGATAGGACTGGGGGGAGTGTCCCAGATCAAATCTACAGTGGGTGCGGGCAACTGCAAAAGCCTCCAAATTTAAATAAGATAGGAATAGGGAAAGTGGGAAGGGGAAAACCAGCACCTTCAGCAGAGATCTGAAAAACTATACAGTGAAGCAAAAATAACAGTGCACAACTCTGAAGTCAGCCAGCAATGATATAAAATTAGTCAAGCAACAATTAACAGTACACAACTCTGAAGTGCCAGAAAAATATACTTAGCTCTGTATATCTCCAGATAGTTTGAAGAGCACTCTGTCAGGACACAGGGAGGTTCCAACAATGATATATCTATCTATTCAATAATTAGCCATTTTATGTTAATTTCTGTCTTGTTTTTGTGTTAAAATGCTATGTTCGTGTAAGAAATATTTAAAAATCATGCAATTAATCTCATGTATAGATGTGTTACCCTGGAATTATAAATGTACATCATGTGTAATTTAAATGTGGAGCTTTTCTCCCCAGTTTGCTGAAAATGGGTTTTACCCAGTCTGACTTTTCCCAATCAACACAGACAAATAAAATTAACACCCACATGGACTATGACAGAGTCGTACTTGTGGTTCAATGTCCTGAGTGCATATGTGATCTGGCAGATTCCTGCCCCTGATAGGCAACTGACCATGACTGTCTCCTTCCTCAACTTTTTGAGGGGGCATCAGTGTGTCTCCTAATAGCGTCTGCAATGACCAATATATTGGTTTGTGTGGCAGTTTGCCTTATGGGCTTAGAGGTAGAGACATTGTGAGATGTGGCTGTATATGTCCTGGGAAGTTTTGTCTTTGCAGAGTGTTTGAGTGGTTGCTGAAGGCAGCATATGGGAGGCCCTTGAGGTTTGGGTAGATTGCATTTAAAACCCTCAGCATATCTGAGTTTATGTGTCTGATCCATAGTAGGTGTAGTGTGTGAGTGTGTGTGTTACTGGTAACCTGTTTGGAGATATCAATATATGTACATGAAAGTTTTGCCTCCAAAGACATTGTGCAATTACATCTCTCACAAATTGTGTCAGTGGTTGCCTGTAAGCATGAGACAATTGCTACATTGCAGCAAGATTTCCATTTCCACCAGCCTGGCTACAGAGAAAATAGGAAAGTGCACATCCATGGCTATGGATCCTCTTTTTTAGATCTATGAGAGGTGGTACAATCAGATTTAGTGCTGGGTTATGAATAGAGGTCTAGGATTGATCCAAAACAACACACTTAGGGTAATGCTTCTCATTGCAAACTAGCTGGTCTACACTCAGGTAGATACTTGAAAAAATATCAGAGGAAGTTTTATATGGGAAATTACAACTATAGGTGCCTGTGTTTATACACGGTATTGCAAACCACTGCTGTACAGCTCAACAGAGGTTATGAGGGAGGAATTTGAGAGAAATCTAATCAGTCAACAGTAAAAATGCATTATATATAAGTTTCAGATCCTGCAGCAATTCACAATTCTTTGACTGTTATGAGTGACACTTACAAGACTAAGGTTTCCAGACGAAGTAAAATGCAAACAAAAAAATGCAGTAGAAATGTAATAAAATGAGGTTCAGATCCTGCAGCAATTCACAATACTGTCACTATTCTGAGTGACAGTACAAGACTAAAGGCTCCAGACCAAGTAAAATGTGATCAGAAAAAATCCAGTAGAAATATAATAAATGAGGCTAAAGATCATGCAGCAATTCACATGTTTCTCACTATTGTGAATAATACTACAAGACTAAGGTTCTCAGACTAAGTAAAATGCAAACATAAAAAAATGCAGTAGACATGTGATAAATGAGGCTCAGATCCTGCATAAGATCACAATTCTCTCACAATTATGAACTATACTAGAAGACTACGGCCCCCAGACCAAGTAAAATACAAAGAGTAAAAAGCAATAGAAAGGAAATAAATGTGGCTCACATCCTGCAGCAACTCACAATTCTCCCACCACTATGAAGAGTACCACAAGACCAAAGTCCCAAACCAAGATAAAATGCACACAGTTGACTTTGGTTAAAACAAAGAAACTACACAAAAGAAAACTATTCAATTCAGATTAACACTCTGAATAGTTCAATGTGCAGTAGTTGAAACTGGATTATATGAAACAAAGGCTAACTCAAGGTTTAAGAGTGTAATGAGATTACCTTATTGATTTGAGCTATTAGCATCCAGTAGAAATAGCACTGGGAGGGGTTTACAAACTCTAATTTACAATAGGGGCAGGCAGCTAAAAAGTCAACAAGTTTAAAACACAACAGGAGTTCGGTAGGTGGAAAACATCCAAACTCAATACAGTCAAACAGCAGTTTTAAACTCAGATCGCTTGTAGCTGAAGGGGAATGTTGGTGAATACCCCAAATAAGAAAAATGCTCCTCAGCTCCTCCCACTAATTAGCTAGATCTAATTCCTGTTCAGTCAATGAATGCAAATAAAATGTCTACTAACTGACCCTAGGCAACAACTTTAAATACTTCAAGAAAAAATAATTTTTCAGTAAAGTAGTGTTTTGGACATGTTAATGTTTTCCAAATCCCTTGTTGTAGAGTATTTAACATCACCCTACCATGACAATGAAACAGTATGTCAGTATCAGACATGTCACTGATATATTTATCAGGAATGCTTTGTGACAATCAATCATCACCTCCTTTCACTTACATTTCAACATGAGGTAACTGAAACCCATATTTTACTGATGATGTAGTGCAGACCACTCAGTATGATTACTTGAATCATCATGCCAGAAACACAAGAAATCAAAAAGCAATATGCTTCTTAGAACCTTCACTGAAATTGCAACATTCTGAAAAATCAGAACAGAATAACATTAAAACCAAAAATGAGAGTCAAGTGCTCATGGCTGCCTCACTCACTATTACTCTATTATTCTTAATTAGATGTCATTGGGCGGCCACCGTGGTGCAGCGGTTAGCATTGCCACCTCACAGCAAGAGGTTCCCCACTTCGATTCTCGGCTGAGGTACCTTCTGTGCGGAGTCTGCATGTCCTCCCTGTGGTTGCATGGGTTTCCTCTGGGTGCTCTGGTTTCCTCCCACATCCCAAAGACATGCAGTAGGTGGATTGGATACTTTAAATTGGCCCTAGGTGTGAGTGTGTGCATGTGTGCCTTCTGTGGTAGGTTGGGCACCAGGCTGGCAACCTGACACCATAAAAAAACTCCACTGCAAATCACGAGTGGACAGATGATCCACTGTGGCGACCCCTAACCGGGAAAACCCGAAAGAAGAAGATTCTGAATTGGATGTCATTGTTATCTTGAGAAAACTGACGTGTAAATCATCTGGACTACTACATCAACCCAAAAATGCCATAACGGCCAAAGAGCACACTTCATTGGTTGCCATAACTACCTCCTATTAACATAAAAACACAAAATACATGCCAAAGAACATACTTCATTGGCTATCTTAACTACCTGCTAGCATACTTCTCAACTGTACAGATTTTTGCAGAATGTCCAGATTTTGGCTCATATTTTTTGGTCGTTTTTTCATAGAATTGTGGGTTTTGAGCAAATTAGTGATAAATCATTAAAGACACAGACATTTGCGTTTCAGACTTCATATCCTTCAGAAAATTCATGCTAAGGCAAAACCTATTATTCTATCAACTTTCTAAGTTTGTAAGAGCAGTATTTAAAAATTGTCCCTATTTTTGGGCCTTTGTCCCACTTTTATTTATGGCTTTGTCCAGATTTCTTGTTCTATGAGGTTGAGAGGTATACCTGCTAGTAACACAGATGCATCCTGCAAGCTGCAGAACATATCTTATGGGCTTTCATAACTATTTATTTAATTATGTATTTATTTATTTATTTATTGTGAGCTGTGGTAGCAGAGCAGTTAGCGTTGTCACTTCACAGCAAGAGGTCCTCCCATTTGATTCTCAGCTGGAGCGCTTTCTGTGTGGAGTCTGCATGTCCTCCCTGTGGTCAAGTGACATTTAAAGACACGCAGGTAGGTGCATGCATGAATGCGTGTGCCTTCTTTGAAGGTTGGGCATCGGGCTGGCAACTCGGCACTGTAAAATCCAGTGCCAATCACTAGTGGACTGGAGTTCCTCTGTGGCGACGCCTAACCGGGAAAAGCTGAAAGACTTTTTTTATTTATTTATTTATTCATCAACTTTTGATTTCCATGAAAGACATACCGAACAAAAAGCACTTTTCAGTTGAGGCCTAGAGAGAAAAACTCCAGCGTACAATAAATTTTACAGAAGAATAAAATATGCATGCATGAGAGATTTCTCACAGTTTATTGATAATTACAGTGGCTAGTAGCAAACATAATACTTGCAGTAGATGCGTGGTACAATAATTTCAATATAAAATACATCATATTATATACATAAATGAGTTAGATATATGAGGGACAAGAAACACTTTATTTACTATTTATTTATTTTATCCTTTGTTGACCAGTTTAATTCCAATTTGGACACTCTAAATTGGCCCTAGGTGTGCGTGTGAGTGTGCCTTCTGTGGAAGGTTGGGCGCCGGGCTGGCAACTCGACACCGTAAAACTCCACTGCCATTCAATGTGCGGACAAGGTGATCCGCTGTGGCGACCCCTAACCGGGAAAAAGCTGAAAGAAGAAGAAGAAGTTGACCAGTTTAATTCCAATAGGCTACTGGCCTCATTTCAGGGGAAACCTTAGGTTGTATTTATACTATTAGGGGGAAATGTGACTAGGACATCTGAGAACTTCCCTTACTCTTTTCAGAGCATATGGAAACATTATTCATTGCTACACTTCTGTTTTTCATTCTGAGCATGTGGGCAGCTTGGAGAAACTGGAAGGAAGATGGAGGCAGCAAGTAAGTGTGATGGTGAGCAGCAAAAGGAAGAGGAGAATTCACAGAAGTTAGTAGAATCAGACAGTCATTGGTCATTTAAGGAGAATGAAACTAAATGATCGGTTGAGTTACTGAGGAAGCAGGAGAAGGGTGAAGTGATGGAGAATTATGAAATGAAGGTAATCAAACATTTGCATGACTCTGAGTACTTGCTTCAAAAATATCTGTTTTCTGTGTTGAAGTTGGAGTGTATGGTTACAAACCTCCAATCAGGAGGGTTGTGGAATGTATATTTAAGGGAAATGATAAATTAGAGTGAATCAAAACATGAAGCAGCAGTATCTTGGGGTGATATTATAGAAAGAATTCAGGAAGAGGATGTGAGAGAGATTACAGAAAGGAAAACCTCATATTCATACACAAGAATGGTGAAAGAAGTAAAGAAGCAAGTAAGAGAGGGAGAAGGAGAAAAAAAGATTGTAAAAAAGAAATTTGTTGCACGGCTTAGCAGTAAAGAAGAGAAAGAACTTGAAAGCTATAAGGTATGGGACACAGTTATTACAGCTCTGGGAATATCACCTAAAGAGGTAATTTTAGTCATCTTATTAAAGAGACTTATTATGACATTTATTTAAAGACGGGACAATATATGGAAAATTTCTTAGAAAAATTTGAAAAAAAAAGACTGTAGTCCATGGACCTCTTATGTAGTGTGGATATTTAATAGAGATTTCCAACTGATGTTGATAAAGAAGCATTGAAAGACTGTTTAAAAAACTGTATATGAAGACATTTTAGACAGTATGAAATTATATCATCATAGAAGTTTATAGACTTGGGGTGGGATTGTGGGGTAATTTTGAAAATGAAAAATGACAAGATTGTACATATTCCAAGTGTAATAAATGTTGAAGGCAACAGAGGTTTTGTAAGACATAGGAGATAGCTAAAAAATTGTGCTTTGTTCCTGTGGAAAGAATGATCATTTAGTAAGTAATTGTAATAAGAAAAATGTTTTAGTTGTGGAAAGATGGGACATGAAGCAAAGAAATGTGATGTGATATGTAAAAAATGTGGGAAAATCAGACATGATTGGGTAAATTGTGACATACAAATACAAACTGAAAAACAAGAATGAATAGAAGAATGTATGTATGACACAGAATAAAGTGTAGAACATGAACATGAAAAACAAAATATCATACAAGAAGAAAATTAAAAGTAATGTATAAGGAAAATGAAAGTAATGAAGGTGATGAATTAGTACCAGAATCAAGTGAAGAAGAAGATATAAGCTGGGAAATAGTGAGAGGAAAAAAGAATTGAATAGGGAAAAGGGTGATAGAAAATTTAAATTTGTTATTGTGAAAGAAAATAAAAAAGACAAAGGATAAGATAGAAAGTACAACACATTTGAAAGAACTTGAGAATTCTATTTATTAACATTAATAGTATAAAGAAAATTAAAGGAAGTTTAGGTGTATTGGAATGGCATATGCTACTTGACATGTAATTATTTTGGGAAATACAAGAATACTAACAGAAGAAGAAAGGATGCAGATAGAAAAGTTATGGGGTGAAAGCATTGTGTGGAAAATGGAAAAAGATACATGTTCAGGGAGTGATGTATTATCTAATGAAATAGTTACAATTTTAGATTATACTACAGCTGAATTAGGTAGAATAACGGTGTTAGATATAAGATATAAGAACGATGTGTATACAATTATTGCAATATATGTATATGTTACTAAAAAAGAAACAGAAGAAATGATTAAAAATTATAAACTATGTAGAAGTGAATATGGAAATAATATTAACAGAAGATTTTAACTATGATTTAAGAAAAAGAAAGAAAGAAAGGGAATGATGTTAAGGGGTATATAAAATAAAGAAAAGTGGAAAGTTATGTATATGGGGTAATAAACACTGGACTTATAAAAATGAGATTAGAACAGGGATTGAGAATTGTGTAATATTTGATAGTTTAAAGATTACAAAAGAAGAAACAAAGTAAACATTTTTTTCGGATCATATGGATATATGGGTAGAAGTAAAGGAAAAGGAAGATCATATAAGGTTAGGCAAAGGTATTAAAAGATTCAACGAGAAAGATTTAGATGAAGGAGATAGAAAGGAATTGATCAGTTCTGGAAAGATCATGTAGAAATATGAATATTCTATGAAAACTGGACTGATTGGTGAATATGTTTTAAAGAAAAATATAAAAAATATTTCTTAAAATGTCAAGCGGTGAGCAGAAAAAAAGGAAAGCAAAACTATTAGTTATTAAGGCAGACATTATTTAAAGAGAAATTACAAAATAATAAAATATTTAATGAAAAAGAGAAAGAAATGTATGAAATGAACCAAGAGAAGATTAAGAATATGTTATATAAACAAATGTATTTTCTACAAAGAAAAAAAGAAGTGCATCCATATTTGAGTAAGACAATGAGAGAAAATGAGAGAATATTAAAGGAATTGGAAAATAATAAAGTTGAAACAGTGAATACACAAGAAAAATAGTTGAGATAATAAAGCAGTATATAAAAATACATTTAGGAAGAGAGAGAAAAAAAGAGAGGCAGATTTGGAAAGTACATACATTAAGTAAAGAACAGAATGAGATTGTGGAAAAAAATATAAATATCAGAGTGTTTGATGAGAATGTAAGAGATGTGGATATGGAGAAAGCTACAAGAATAGATGGAATTGAGTATTGTATGTATTATAATATGAAAGAACGGCAAAAAGTTTATTTTGTGGAAGTATTGAATGAGTTGTTAGAAAAAGGGATAGCTAAAAAAGAAATATGTACAGGGGCCATTAAATTTATATGGAAAAAGGAAAAAGGAGGATATTAGAAATTGGAGACCAATAGTAATAAACAATATCATCATCTTCTTTCGGCTGTAATATGGATTACAAAATATTAATGAGAATAATAGTGAGAAGATCAAGATAAGGTGTGGCTAGGTTAACTGAGTCTATGATTTGTGGATAAAAAGAGAAAGGAAGTCAAGATTTATTATGGATATGAAGAGAGACGATAGATGATATTATAAATAAAAAGGTGGAAACTAAAATAATGGTGGGAGATGTGAGTAAAGCATTTGACAGAATATAATACAAGGAATTATGGAGCATATTAAGAGATTATAATGTAATTTATAAAATAATAAAAGCTGTAGAATCATTATACGAGAATAATAATGTAAAAATAATATTAAATGGATGGTTAAGTGAAGAAGAATAGAGTGTGGGATAATACAGCAGTATCTTATTTGCATTAGTTATGACTATAATTCTAAATAAAATGAATATAGAATTGAAAATGGCAAGATATAGGATGATAGAGTAAGTATATGTCCCAATTATTCTTACTTATGCACATGATATAGTCTCAATTACTAAGAATAAGAAATGGATGGAACAAGGAATTAGACAATTAAATAAGCATTTAAATGTGCATAGTTTCAGTAGTAATAAAGACAACAGCAAAGGAAATGGATTTTTGGGTGAATTGGAAGGTATTCACTTTAATGATGAAAAGACAGATATTTTGGGAATAACATTTGGGATAAACATGAATAGAGAAATACAATGGGAGAGACTTATACAAAGGTGGAAAGAAATATGTACATTTTAGAGATCATATAGATTTTCATATAAGAAAAAAAAGTAGATTTACTAAATTCTATTCTTTGGGGGTAAATAGCCTATTTGGCAAACGTATATATGATCCCATTTAAGTATGAAAAAGTTGTTGTTGATTATATTTTCATTTGTATGGGGATCAAGGCTACATCCTCTAAGGAGAGGAATTTTCTATGTCAAGGAAGAAGAAGGAAGGCTAGGGTTAATCAGTCCTATAGTTCACGCAGTTTCTTTGAATCCATATACAATGTTGATAGGATTAAAAGGAGAAAATGTTTGGTAAGTATGGGAGAGACATATAAAAGTGTTGGAAGCAAGTAAGCTACAGCTATGTTTTTTGTGGCTGTTTTGGATAATTAACTTTTTACCCTCCAATGAGAGACTAGCTTTTGCTGCTTTTTCCAGGAGGGTATAATACAGTTTGTTTAACCCCAGCTGCTCAAATTCCACTTCTTCATCTCCAGGGCCTCAAGTGAGTAGTAGAGTGGTAGGTTATATGGGGAGAGATTTTAGAATTAATGACTTGTTATGCTTAGAACTGGGTGGGAGGTTTAGGTTTAAGGTTTAGGTTCTGGTAAGCATATGTAGGATTTTGTGTTGGAAGGGCCATGTAGGATGAGGGGCTTAAACTAGTATGATTTAGACCGCTTACTTTTTTGAGCAACTGGGAGTGATTAAGTATATCACAAGTTACTAGTACATGAGCACCTGTACTAGACCCATTCATTTTATTATTTTTGGAGCTGATGGTCAAATCTCATATGATCATCTATGATCACAACTAGGAGCTTGGTATGTGCTACTACTTCTTCTATATTTGTGTTGCTTGCTGATGTTATCAAGATTTTTTTGAGTGGATAGCTCTTTTAGACAGGTTGAGTAAAATTAACTTAGTATTTTTCAAGTTTAGGAGGAGTAGAGAGCCATCTAGTCCGGATATGTTGGAGAAAGATTGTTGGATGAATTCTTAGATTACAAGTAGCATTTTAGCAACACAGATGAGAGTTAAGTCATTGGTGTACTGTACAATGATAGCATGTTTGGCAGCTATGTGCATGCCACTGATAAAAAAGTTGAATAGTAGGCAGCTTAAAATGGATCCTTCGGAATGCCACCAGAGACATTTGACAGCCTGTTCCCTGCTAGAAAGGTAGTTGTAAAACCAGTATAGCAAAATAGTTTGTTTAGAAGGTTGTGGTGACTTGCAGGCATTGAATAAATCAAGAACTAGTGTAGAGGTAAGGTAGCCAGTATTTATATTGTGGTTAATTATGTCAGTGAAACTCAACAAGGCAGGGTTTATACTGTGGTCAGACCTAAAGCTATGCTGTGTTTTAAATAGGTTGTTTTCAATACTATATTTAAAAAAATTTAATAATATATTTTATTTATATTTAATGTTTTGACCATATACCCCTAAGAGTTATTTATTTATTTATTTTTTAATTTATTTTACATTTGTTGACCGGCATAGTCCAACTGGATATATGTCCATTTTCAGCGGAGGCCCAGAGAGAAAAGCTCCAAGATAATAATACACATTGAACATTTAGTAAATGCTAGTTTCAAACAGATTACAGTCGTAAGCAATACCAGCATTTAGTACATATAGTACTAACTTATTAAAACACTTTACAAAACATTATTTTCACAGTTATACATAATTAACATTACATTCAGGTTTAAGACACATTGAACAGCAGTTATACAATTGACCCTTCCTGAAATGGTGTGGTAGAAAAAAAGTTAGAAGTAGTTGAAGATAAGGCACATAAGTAATAGAGAGGTCACTAGTCGGGGTTAACTTAGTTACAGGGGTAACTGAATTAGTTGATTCAATTGCTTGGGATTTGAGGACTTACATGGACAGTGACCCAAAATTTGACCAATATTTGTCTGGTGAGTAAGAAAGTCTTTCTATATTGCACAGCTTATAAACAAAGAGATTGCATCTAGCTCTAGGGATGTCATTGTTCCCCTTTACTCAGCCCTCATTAGGCCAGTCAGTGAATATAAGGCCCTCATTGGCATTCATCTGTCCAGACACATGCAACAAATGAAACATCCACACAGATATCTTACTAAAAGGGTACAAGGCCTAAGCAACATGTCCTACATGGACTGACACAAAGCCTTGACAATATACTTGGTATGCTACAAAGGTGACCTTTGTCTGGCATACAAGTTAGCCTCCAACCCAAGGTTGAAAGTCACACAAACAAAACATTCAGTAAAAACTGCAAGAATAACCCAATCAAGCTACAGGTTTTACTGTGTGATACCTTAAACCTCCTGTAATGGTGGCCTGTGGGATATATGCACATAACCCCCTTAAGGATGCCAAATGTTTTAGCTACATGTCTTCTGAATGTCCAGGTTAAGGGGTCATTTGCATATATCTAGTGGGGTTCAAGCCATGTAGCTGAAAAACTTGATGTCCATAAGGGGGTTATTTGCATATATCCCATGGGCCACCATTACAAGAGGTTTAAGGTATCACACAGTAAAAACTCTTGCTTGTCTGGGTTTTTCTTGTAGTTTTTACTAACCCAGTTGTGATAGATTTACTGCATTTCAGCAAGTCAAATAACATCAAAAATACTCAGTCTAGGGATCTAAACCTCTTTTGCAACATCAATAGAATGGTTTGGAGGGAGACGTATATCTCATAGAGGATACCGCTCTCCATCCACATAAAACAAAGTTCATCCCTATTCATATTCAAGTGCAACTTGGATCTATGGATGGGAAAAAGAAAAGTTACCCCAGGACTGCCCCCCCACCATACTACTAATGGACAGATGTATCTCCTAAATGCCCCCCCCCCTCAAATTATCTGTGGTATGATCCCAATTATTTTCATTAAGGGTAATATATAATTATCGACCATTGGATGAGTAAGGACAATCTCTAACCAAATGGGTTAGGTTAATTTGAGCACAAAAAAGGAAATCAGCTAGGATTAAAATGGCCCACAAGAGCAGCTAGCCTAGTACTTGTTTATGAACCTATGAGGTGCATGTGAATGCAACTTTCCAGACTTTTTGATGGGAAGGTAGAATTGCTAAAGGTCTGTTGTTTATGAGGTTAATAGATGATCCTAATTTGCGCAGGAATATAATGAAATATTAAGAGAGCAGTTGCAATAGCGAAGAACAATTCATCAGTAGCACTCTACTATCTTCTGGAAAGTGACTTAACAGATGGCACAAAGAAACTTTATAAGGTTGCAAGGCAAAGGCAGAAAAAAAGATGATAAGGGATGTCAGCAACATCCTGTTCATCAGCCCACAGAACATCAAAGATAGATGGAAGGAATACTTTCAGCAGTTTTTGAATGAAGAAAATCCTACAGAAACTGTACTGACCCATACACAGCCCACAATGAAAGGAAAAGAGGAGTTCACCTTAAGAACAACACTTAGGAAAATGAAGTTAGGTAAATCAGCAGGCTCAGATGAAGTCACAGCAGATATGATCAAGATATTGGGGTGGTCAGGGAGAAATGTATACTGTGTGTATTCATAGCAGTATGGAGAGAAAGGAGTATATCAGATAACTGGAGAATAAGCATACAAGGGACAGCATACAAGAGCAAAGGGGATATTCACAACTGTGGGCCGTATAAAACTCAAGTAACATTGCATGAAGGTTCTAGAGAGGGTGACTGACAGAAGAACACACAGAGTAGTAGAAAGTAACATGAGAGATGAGCAGTTCAGATTCAGATCAGGATGTATCACAACCAACATGATGTTTGCAGTGAGGCAGGTAGATGAGAAAAAGCAAGAGATGAGGAAAGAGTCTAACTGGGCATTCCTAGACTTGGAGAAAGCATATGGCAAATGCAGATCAGAGTGTATGTGTTGTATCTTTAAGAAGCATATCAAGGACCGAATGTGTACATATAAATATCAGGCATGTGCAATTGTATTAGCAGGTTTCTACTGGCTGGGTGTTTTACAGTAGGATTCAGTGAAACCATCACACTTTTTCTTGTTGTTTGTACTGCAGTTACATCAAGTAAGTCTATAGTCTGTTGCCATCTGGCTAAGTGTTCTTTTTTTCTCTTTTCTTTCTCCCTGCTAATCTGCTGTACATATGTTTATGTTATGTGCATATGTTTCCTCTCACTTCGACTGAAGGCTTCTATTGTAATACCTGATTTTATGTTTGTATGAATAGCACTGTTACTGGATAATGTAGGTGATTGCCAATATATGAAAATATCTGTTTGTGAAGAGTTTTGTTATTCTCTAGACTTGCTTCCTTTTTTTCAAATATGTTACACACTCTAGCTGGCTGCCTTTTCTAAGTGCCTAAATATCAGATTTACAGATTGTATGCTGTGTAGCAAAGAGTGGAAACTAACATATTTCTTCCTGTACACCTACATCTCAGTAACCCCACACATGCATGCCATGCATACACATATCTCTTGCTAGTTTAGTTTATTTTTCTTTCTGTCCTTCTATACTGTGGAAGCCACCATTTTTGTTTTTAGTAATCTCAAACTTGCATACCTACAAATATCTCCTGTAAGCTTATTGTCCTGTTTAAAGGCTAGGAAGCTGAAATGCAAAACTGTGAACTACAGTGCACTACTCTTGTTTGCCAAACATTACTTAAGGTGGATGAATATAGACAAATAGCACTGTACCTAACTAGTTCAACCATCAAGAAATCCTTAACTTTTTCTCTCTCCCCCCCCCCCCAGTGAAACAAGCACATGCACTTTCTGCAGCAGTAGCAGCAATAGTCAGACTTATCATATCACACTACCTAAAGAACTTGCACAGCTGAATTTTACCTGCAGTTGACAAAAGTTCACAAGAAAGTTAAATTTATGTAAGGCAATCTGCAAATAACTTTTCTAGTGTGCATTGGTTTGTAGTGCTGAAACTGCACCCATCCTAACAGGCCTTTTACTGTTGAAGGTGAATCTACATTAACACTTTAGCATATTTCACTCTTATCAGTGTAATATATCATTGGAAAGACATTGAAAAGCCCATAACTATAAAATTAGATGCTCTCAAGACGAGTATTTAGAGTTTAGACACCATGTCTTTTGCATCCACGAACATCCTACCTCACTGATTGTTTACCATCTGGGAGGGGTTCTTCCCGCTCCTTTCACTTTGCTTACTCCCCTCACCTGACCTTCCCCCATATCCCACCCTCCCCCAGCACCTCTACTCTTATCCTAAACAAACCACTCCCCCTCATTCCTATGATCCAATTATATACAACTCTACCTTGTCCACACCCACATTTCATGCACACCTTACTTTCTTTTATTTAGCCAAACTTACCTGCTCTCCCTTACATCCATCACCTTGAATTCACATGGCCTTTACTATACTTTTTTGCATCTTACTCTACTTTACCATCACAATACAATCACCACTTCAAAACTATTTTAAATTAACTCCAGGCTTACTACCATCTCTTCTACTATACATACAAATTAACATTGCACCATAATATAATTTTACTACTGACCAATTACATCTTCCCCACCCATCCTTATCACAAACTGCAAGGTAAAACACCTAACCACATTACCAAAGCCCACTCTGAAGTCAAAACATTTCCAACCTTACCTTCAGCTGCACACACATCACATGATAACAATCTTTATTTACACACACAAAAAGAACACTGTGGATGCAACAAGTAACTTGAAAATAACACCAAAAACCCACAGAAGAAACCACGATCCACGCTGTATGAAAAATGCCAAGAAACAGATGTTCTTTAATACAAATAATCCTCTAGACAATCAGTTGGTTGAGCACTTTCATGTATAAAATACACTTCATCAGAACAAAGTAAAAACCTAAGAGAACAGTTTATATAGTAAAAAAAAAACGCCAAAATTGAATTAAATAAATGCAACGCCCTCTCCTTTTTCTTAAAAAAAACAGCGTACAAATACACTAAAAAATACACTGTGAAGAACTCATTATACTGTATAACCCTGAATTCAACAATTGCTTTACATTTTGTGTTAAAAATGAGTTAAAAAACATTTTTTTACATCATTTCTTCCAAATGCTTTATATTATTATTATTATTCAAGGTTTGGTATTTCATTGTACTTTTTCCATGTAGTCCTTTCACTATATGGATTTTTGTGGGTTTACACATTAGTTTACAGTTTTGGTTTTCCAACATTGATGTAGTATATTAATATTTTACTTCGTTATACAATAATTATTAAATGTTTTTTAACTCATTTTTAACACAAAATGTAAAGCAATTGTTGAATTCAGGGTTATACAGTATAATGAGTTCTTCGCAGTGTATTTTTTAGTGTATTTGTACGCTGTTTTTTTAAGAAAAAGGAGAGGGCGTTGCATTTATTCAATTCAATTTTGGCGGTTTTTTTACTATATAAACTGTTCTCTTAGGTTTTTACTTTGTTCTGATGAAGTGTATTTTATACATGAAAGCGCTCAACCAACTGATTGTCTAGAGGATTATTTGTATTAAAGAACATCTGTTTCTTGGCATTTTTCATACAGCGTGGATCGTGGTTTCTTCTGTGAATCTTTATTTACACCTGATACTACATTCAAACATGCAAATTCCACTTTTGTCGCCTCACAGTAAGACGTTGTCCTGTTCGATTCTCAGCTAGAGCGTCTTCTGTGTGGAGACATGCGTGAATGGGCGTACCTTCATTGAAGGTTGTGCATCAGAGCTGGCAACTCGGCATGTAAAAATCTACTGCCAATCACTAGTGGACCGGAGTTCCGCTGTGGCGACCCCTAACTGGGAAAAGCCGAAAGTCACAACAACTATTTTAAACCCACTATCACAGTTTACATGCTCCTCCTAACTTGCCTAGCCTCTTTACTCTTAATTCTCAACCTCATTACAGCTATATCTTTGCATACCCCCACACACCAATACACATCAACAACCTTCTCTAACCCTCTCTCCAATAAACAACACAGCTTCTCACATATCTCCTCCCAGCTTTTCTCCTATACCCTCCCATTCTATTCAAGCCACAAACTGCCCCCCATCACCTCATATGAAACCACACTTGACACCAGTACTCTCACCTAGGAATAAAAAACACTTCCCATGGTACACACTCCTCATTACCTATCTACTCAAATATGGAGATGTACATCCTAACTCTGGCCCACACTCCAATCCTAACCACAAGAGTAACCTCAAAGATTTAAATATACTTGCACTTAACCTTAGAAGTATATGTAATAAAATAGTCTCACTGCATGCCTGGATTGATCAAAATAAACCCGACATACTAGCCCTTACTGAAACATGGCTACATCCAAATGTAAAAGACTCATAAATAATACCTCCAAACTTTGCAATTACCAGAAGAGATAGATCAAAAAAAGGAGGGAGGGATAGCACTTCTATATCCCTCTACACTCAACATCACACCCTACACCAGTAATATACCCATCTTTTCCAAAGTACTAATCTCCTTTTTAACCTCAATATATCAAAAATAATATGCATAATAATATATATCCCACCAGGTAACAATATACCAGTGTTGGAAAATATTTTATCCTGGGCATCCCAAACAATACACCTTGAAACAATAATCTTAGGAGATGTAAATATAGATTAGCAAACCATACCTTCCAACGCCCCCACAAATAGTATAAATCTATATGTTTTTTCTCAGCTTATCAATGCTCCAACAAGATACGGCAAAGATCTTACCTGTCAATCCACCTTAGACTGGATTCTAGTATCCCACCATGCCAATTACCCCTCTTCTGGTAAACTGCCTAGCACCCTGAGTGATCATCTGCTAGCTTACTCCCTTAGAACAAACTTCCAACAACAAAGAGTACACACTATAAAATCAGTTAGAATCTCAATTAATTTTTGCCAGCATAAATTAAACAATCTCCTACAGGAAATAGACTGGATACCCCTTAAACAACTACCCCTTAATGATGCTGTACTATACTTTAATAACACCTTCCTTCATGTACTTAATACACCAGCTCCCATTCATATGAAAAGAATCAAACAGAACTCAGCACCATGGCTCTCTAAGGAATGTAAACACCTGATGAAGCAAAGGGACCTAACCTGGTCAACCTGGACACAAAACAAAAATGAACAAAATCATGTTAATTTCAAAACACTACGTAACAAAGTGACAAAACTAATCAACAGAGATAAGAAGTCATGTTATTCCCAGCTTCAACTCCAGCATAAAATCAACCTATTTTTGGCACTCCATACCTTCTCTACTTAACCCTGGAAGAAATGGACAGCACATCCTATCACCTGATACCCCTCCATCACAAATAACCATAAACTTTAACAAGCACTTCATAAAATCAATTTCAGACCTACTATCTATAATGCTAGACCCCCCTCCACCTTTCAACCTATTCAGACACCAACCCCAGGCCATCAGCTACTTCTAACCCTGTTATTACTAACCCCCCTACTCAACAAAATGTCATACAAACCCCATTCTCATTTAAGCCCATACCCACTGACACCATCAAGAAATTGCTACAAAAACTAAAACTCTGTTCTACTTCAGCTAACAATCTTCCCCCATACTACCTCAAAATGGCTGCTAACTCAGTTGCCTACCCAATCAGTATCCTTATAAATAGATCTTCAACATATGGAAACAATCTCATATCACCCCCATCCACAAAGGAGTCAACTCTTTTGATCCATCCAATTTCCATCCTATATCCATCTTGTCACCCATATCCAAAATTCTCGAGAGCAGTATTCATCAGTAGGTAATGAAATATCTATTGCAAAACAATCTTTCAACCAAAACTCAACATGGCTTCCGACCTAGTCACAGCACAGCTATGCCCCTATTATCTTTTACAGACACCGTGAACAAGGCCAGAAATGCAGGATGCTATGCACCCTCAGTATTCCTTGATCTCTCCAAGGCCTTTGACACAGTGTCTCACCCCTAACTTTTGAACACACTGTCTAACTTAGGCTTCTCATATAACACAGTAAAATATTTAAGAGCTACCTCAAGGATTGTAAACAAGCAGTGAAATGGTCCAACAAACTCTCACCCTTTCTCCACAGCCCTACTGGAGTCCCCAAGGCTCCATCCTAGGACCCCTACTCTTCAATATTTTCACAAACAACCTTCACACTGCCTCTCACCCTGGAACCTTCATTCAATATGCTAATGATTCCACCATACTCTGCTCTGCTCAATCACTATCAGAACTACTCTCAAAAACTCAACAGTCCTTTACAGCAGTCAAATCCTGGCTAAGAAATGCCCAACTCTTTCTTAATCTAAAGAAGACAAAACTAGAACTCTTTCATCCCAAAAACACCTCCCCTGTCACTAATGATTTCAACATCCTTGCATCTGACAACACTGCCATAGAAATAGTGCAGGAAACTAAACTTCTAGGTGTTATCATTGACAATAAACTTTCATTTGACCCCCATATACAGCAAAATATAAAGAAAACTCATCAAGGACTGGGACTCATATAGAAACAAACATTTTTTTACTGCAGCAACCAAAACTACCATTCTTTATGGTGCCCCTAATCTTAACTAACTTACAAAATTCTGCCTTAAGCAAGTTGGAACAGTGCTACAACAAAGTTGCAAAGTTTGCCACAAACTCTAAACATCACACACACCACTGTAAACCACTCCGAATTAAACTGGTTTGACCTACCTAACCATCTTGCCTTTATTCAGCTATCCACTTT
This sequence comes from Protopterus annectens, assembly GCF_019279795.1. Classification (NCBI taxonomy): domain Eukaryota; kingdom Metazoa; phylum Chordata; order Ceratodontiformes; family Protopteridae; genus Protopterus; species Protopterus annectens. The sequence continues at coordinate 1,285,314,306 of NC_056726.1, read as the reverse complement.
GCACAACCTTATTTTTAAGCCTACTGCCTGCTCTGCACTAGCCAATCTAGTCACACCTTACAAGCTCAATCGATCCCTACGATTAGAAGACAAAAATCTCTTAGTGATCTCAAACCCACAAGAAAACCTGGTCACTCTCTGTATTAAATTCTATACATTGGAATTCACTACTTCTAGCAACCAGGTCTATGTCTGGCCTAACCCATTTCAAAGCCTCTTTAAAAAATCATCTCAAAAATACATGGCTCTGCTCCTGCATAAAGCCTGCCTAATGCTCAGGTCTTCCTCTTCAATCCCTCATAGAATGCAAGATCCTAAAGCTCTTCTAACTCCTCCTCTGCTTCTATAACAAATCCTTAAGGTACTGTTCAGGCTTTATTGCATCAATGTTTCTTAACTCTCTGTCGCTATATGTCTGCATCACTAACTTTCTGGCTGCTATTTTCCTAATTGAAACTAACATTCTATTTTGCATGCACTATAACAGTCAATGTCACACATTGTACTACCTACATATTTTTTTTTGGACACTATCTACATCATGTATGATGAGAGTAACTATTATGGTCTGTAATATTTTAAGTGCATAGAATTGTCTAGATGTGTAGTAATATAATACAACATCTTGTAGCAGTTTGTTCTTTCAACTTATTTTTTGTATAGTATTTCTAATGTAATCTTTACTGTATTGGATTATACTGTCCCCGGGAATCAGCAAGCTCTGCATGGCGTGCAGGAATAACAAGCTCCTGGGACATGCACGAGTGCTCCTGCACTATTCCTACATGGACACAGCTCCTGTATGCTAATTACCCCATTTGCAGGTGAAAAACATGCAAATGAGGTGAATTAGCGATCCAGGAAGCAGGCAGCCATCAATGCAGGAGTAGTGTAACCTGCAGAAATGTTTTCGGCTAGTAACAGAGTACATTTCTGCAAACTACAAAACAGAGGCATGACAGCTCCAAATAAAGGGTGTATATAATGTGGAAGGCATACCAATGGCCAAATATATGGCCATCGGCATGCAAAATAGTTTCAAAATAACTTTTATTTATTTTTTGGGCCGATTTCATCTGTTTAAGCGTAAGACAGTGGCGCGCAAATGGGATCGGCCCGAAAATAAAAATAAAACATTGAAAACAGCTTTTTAGGCAAAATCACAAATCACAACAAGGCCACTGAATAGTGGTTGCTAAGGGGGAAGGCTCAGTGTCAGACTTGCAACTACGCATTAGCAGTCAGTTCAATGGAAATAAGGTGATGATACTGAATCACAGATTTCCCCTCATTGTTAGCCAGCACCAAACCGTGTAGGTGCAGGAAAACCATGGTGTAAGCCTAAGAGTTAGCTGACATCATAGTGGGGTGTGTCAGGCATACTGTATGCTTATTGGAGCTCTGTGGCTTGAGTTTGCCCTTAGCTTAGCAGAGCTAAGGAAGGGTGTGTGTCTGAAACTGCCTAGCAGTGTTTACATTGCCTAAACGGGTGCGCTAACCGCGCACAGGGTTTTAAACAAAAAAAAAAAAAATTAAACCAGGAAATAGCAGCTCCATTCACATCTGAGCACTGGGTTTGCGCAGCGCGCCTTGGGGCTTAAACAGGAAGCCAATGGGAAGGGAAAACTGCAGCAGGAAGATAATCAAGGAGAACTAGCATAGCTGGCAGGTGAAATGTATCAGAATCAGCCAATTACAAAGGCAGCAGCCCAGCCCAGCACACTACTAAAAACTATGCAAACATTTTTCCTCTGGTTTTTCCCAGAAACTCTACACCACCGGTGTACACAAATGGGGAAATTTTACCTAACAAAAGCAACAAAATGACAGAGGCTGCTTTTGCTCTCATAAATCAACATGTGGAAGAGGCTGAGGGTGGTGAGGATGACAATGCTGAAGACCAACCCACAGTGAGGAGAAGGAGAAGAGTATACAGACCCAGGATAACCTACAAGGGGCTACATAAGCTGGAGATAGTGGAGCGCTATAGGGTGGACAGGGACCTCATACAACAAATTGTTGAGCTGTGCTGGCCACGCCTCACACACAGAACCAACAGAGGGGAACCCATTCCAGTGGATATCAAGGTATGTGTAGGCTTAAGAATACTAGCCACAGGTACCTTTCAAAGGCCAACTGGGGATATCATGGGGATCTCACAGGCATCAGCATTCAGGGCACTCCACCAGTTCCTGGATGCTATGTCAGCACATGCCGATGAGCACATATATTTCCTCAACACCTGTGAGGCGTTGACCAGCAATATGCATCTCTTCCACCAAATAGCAGAATACCCTGAGGTAGTGGATGCTATAGACTGCACACACATACATATCAAAGCACCACCTGGAGAGTGGGGTCGAGTCTACATAAACCACAAGGGCTTACCCTCCATCATCTGCCAGGTCATGTGCGATGCCCAGGGCATTATAATGAATGTGTGTGCTGGCAGCCCTGGAAGCTATTACAACTCCCACATCTGGCATATGATGTAGCTGTACTAGAGATTTGCCAATGGGGACATCCCATATGGCCACCTAGTGGGGGATGCTGGTTACGCACTGGAGTTGTGGCTGATGACATCCATCAGAAATGCACACAGACCCGAACAAGAACTCCATAATGAGGCACACGCACAGACAAAAATCATAATAGAGTGTGTGTTTGGGATGCTCAAGTCATGGCTCCGGTGCCTTGACATATCCGGTAGAGCCTTGCAGTACTCACCAGCTACATGTACCCAAATGGTCATTGTATGTGCCATGCCATTATATATACATCATACTCCACCCCTTAAAACATTCCATTAAATACCAATCAGTTATTTAACGTGCAAGAAACAAATACTATATATATATATATATATATATATAAACAAGAACACCATTAACAATTTTCTTAAAATGAATTACATATTAAAATACATAATTAAATTGACCATGATTATTATTTTGGTTAGATAATTAAGTTGGATGCAACTCAATACCCAGGTATAAATGAAAATGTAAGCATTTCCAGTGTACTAAAATTAAGGAATATTTTGGGTTAAGATAACATAATTATCTAACCAAAAATATGTATTTTAATATGTAATTAATTTTAATATGCAATTCATTTTAAGAAAATTGTTAATGATGTTCTTGTTTATATGTATAGTATTTGTTTCTTGCACTTTAAATAACCGATTGGTATTCAATGGAATGTTTTAATGGGTGGAGTAGGATGTATATATAATGGCTGGGTTGGAATTTGGCTTTGTTCTGATGAAGTCCCATACTTAATGGGAAGAAAGCACCTAACCTGAAGTTTACTTGAAGTTTTTACCGGAAACTTAAAGTTTTTAACTAGATATATCTTCATTGTGGAATAAATTGGATTCAACTACTGCGTGTCCTTGTTGTGATTACAAGTTTTGGAGTTTTCTTGATATCAATTGTACATACAGGTTAGCAGCACATTAGTTGGCTGTGTAGTATGGAATATGGAATACTGATGTAGTCTGGCCAAACACTGGCAGACCACAAAAGGCACAGGTATGAAGTACTGAGAAACCGCTGATGTCCCCACTCAAGCCAGCATAAGTGGAATGCCCCACGTATATCTGTGAGTCAGCTGCAAGTAGCTTCCATAAAACACATGAACTCAGCTCACCCCACCATCAGCCACAGGTACGTCACAGGTCATATCCCTGCAGTTGGGAATGAGTACAATATGGCCCCCACCTCTGTATGGGAATAGCCACAGAATGCAGCATGCTGAAGAGGTGTCCCATGCAGGTGTGTCCCTAGCTGTAAGCAGCACCCTGCCAGCATCCACACCACTGGATCAATAAGAACAGAAACCATTGACATTAACACCTTGCACACCTAACCTGTCACCCCAGGGGAATACAGTGGCTTGCAGCCTGGACTGTAGGAGTGACGCAATGCACTGGCCATCTACAGATGGCCTGCCTCACTACCAAATGCCCTACAGTTCTCTGTCAAAGCCCTGTGTCTCACCCATACTGCCAATGTATGTTATCTCATGGACTCCCAAATAACGACATAACACAGTCCACAGAACACAAATGCAAGGCCATGTGGACAAATCCCAGTAGCAAGTCCACCATGTCCTATTGCGTGAACTGTGGACCAACCCCTAAATACTGCTGTGATGAAGTGATAACTATAGGGATACTTATCAGATATCGTTTGCATAATGTTCAGAAGAGAACAGAATAACGGGGGGGGGTAGAAGCATGGACGCCATGGAGTGTGTGAAGTCTTAAACTCAGATGTGTGCACATACTGTCCCTGCCTGCAAACACAGGAATGGCTACAAACCTGCTCATAACCCACAATGTGAAGGGGTAATGACCAGAAATATGAGCCCTGCCTCTGGGTAACCTGTCTGAATCTGTAAAGCTGTGAGGTATGGCCACAGCAGGATATGGCCATTCTGTCACGTTGATAGATGTACAAGCATGGGATCCTCAGCCAACACAGTACCAAGGTGCTGAACCATTTACACAGATCCATCAGCAAGTGTCTGCAGCTCCCCCTCCAGAACGTCTTGATCGTGCAAGAATATGTAGGCTGCAGACCACAATACTGGACACAGCTTCATTCATCCAAGGAAATTACTGCAAGAAAATACGTATACCTGTCAGTAGTTGATGACATAAAACATCACAGTGTAAAACAGTACATATTTCTGAATATCTCTGCTAACACCAAAACCAAGTAGCAGAAGCAGCACAGACACAATTAGTTACAGTACCCCACTATCCTTTGCCCATTGTGACCCCATATTGTCAACCGATCTTCAGATATCCTGCAGAAACAGGTTACTAGCTATAGGTGTAGAACACAAATGCCTGCACGGGATTACAACCTACCCAGAATGGATTCACACATTCAGTACAGAAGATCATACTGGGCATGCTCTCTCACTTAGAGAAATGAAGCCCATGTCTGGCAACAACAGTGGACTATACATATATCTCAGTCGCAGATGTCTGTGCACACACTCCACATTGCACACCAGACATGCTTTGCACACACATCGTATAGGAAGACACACATATATCCATGGACAACATACTATAATAGGCCAAACATACACATACATAGATGTATGGAAGAGAGTGAGAGACAGTGACAAAGAGCTTCCCATCATGAGGCCTGTCACACCCAGCACACATCCAATTGGCCAATACGACATGATGTGCAAATGTCTATCACTGTAGACATTTGCTTCTGGTAGCCCTCAGCACTATAGTGTCTGTGGTGCTTGTGATAACTGTGTAACATGACTGTATAAGTCATTATTCATCTAGCAGTTGTATGCACATTCCTGTTAAATGTAAATCTGTGTTTGACAGTGTTGTGTGTGTGCTTCCAGATGAATGGTTTATGGCTCATTCACACACACACACTGCACTCCCCATTGCCCTACTTTTGCAAGCCTGCTGATGTCATTCAACTTGAAATACACCTTTGGAAAAGGGCTAGCCCTATAAGCTCCGTGGCATGTCCTATAACTGCGTAATGCTATAGCGTCATGTACTAGTTAGGTAAGAGTTCTAATCCCAGACATGGCAACTGTGAGACTGTGTATGTGTAGATCAATGCTTTTGATAAAATAGACAAGCGGCCGGTGGACAAAGCTCCTCTTAATAAATACAAAAATCCACTGAGTAAAAATGAGACAGCACACAAGGCAATAACAGGCAAATGGTTTAATTCAGTTCAGTAAGCACTTTCACGTCTCGATGGACGCTACAGAAGCGTCCATCGAGAAGTGAAAGCACTTACTGAACTGAATTAAACCATTTGCCTGTTATTGCCTTGTGTGCTCTCTCTTTTTTACTCACTGGATCAATGCTTTTGAGGCCATTCACAGTCACTACACTTTCCATTGCCCTACTTTGGCAAGCCTGCTGATGTCATTCACCTTGAAATACACCTTTATGGAAGGGCTAGCCCTAAAAGCTCTGTGGTGTGTGCTATAACTGTGTAATGCTATAGTGTGATGTACTGGTTAGGTAGGAGTTCTAATCCCAGACATGGCAACTGTGAAACTGTGTGTGTGTGTTTGTGCGTGTGTGTGTAGGGATCAATACTTTTGAGGTCATTCACAGTCACTACACTTTCCATTGCCCTACTTTGGCAAGCCTGTTGATGTCATTCACCTTGAAATATACCTTTGGGGAAGGGCTAGCCCTATAAGCTCCGTGGCATATGTGATAAATGCAGTACACTGTAGTAGCAATACATAGCTAGGTAGGGGTTTGAATCTCAATACTGTCAAGTGTGTGTCAGTGTTTGTCATCAGTATCCTGTGTGGAGTTAGCTGTGATTGTGTAATAAATAACAGGACTAATTGTGGGGTGGGTTTTGCAAATTTCTTATAATGACTACCTACTATACGTCAGAATGTCCACCTTACAAGGACAACAGATGTCAAACAGCAGAGAGGCTGGTGTAGACAATCTATACCCTTACATGTGACATTATGGATTGGTGAACAATATAGGCAACCCTTGTATTACCCAGAGAACACTCTCCACCCATGGCTCATACACAAACACACTTGGCTAGGCAAAAACCACTATATTGTTAGTTCCCTGCATATTGCCCACATATAGTAATCATGGTGTGATTGCAGTGGAGTACAGAAGACATGGCACCCTGTTCCATCCTTACAATAGGCAAATAATTGCTTACAGTGGTCCTTTGCTATGTTCCCCATTGGACGCCTGCAACAACTGTAGATTCAGCAAATTTATCCCACAAAGGAAATCCCATGCCTTATACACATGCCCTGAATGGATAGATGCCACTAACACCAGTGAATACCTGTATCATGCTGTCAATGTAGGCGCAGGATCAACCTCAGTTCCATAACCAGTTCTCACCACATGAGGTCAGTAATGCCACATCAGATGATAACAATCTGTCCACACAACATGCCCTAGACACCCCAGGTACACTATCACATGTCACAGAACATGCATGTGGGACAGGTGCACAACCCAAACACCATCCATGTTATGGAATATAGAACACATACATTGCAAGCATTGCACAGCACTGGTTACCCACAATAGTAACCCAGATGAGTGGATGGTGAATACATTACCCACCTGTGTGGGCCAATCCAGGGACTACACCCCTCCCTGAGCCACACTGCAGACCATTGTCATGTGGCCTGATGCCAAGGTATACCCTTTGCCTAGCCTTGTACAGCCTTCTGGCACAGTCAACTACTACACACCTGTGAAGCAATGAACCCATGTATGCCAGTACTGGCAAATCTGTGTCTGTGTGTGTGTGTGGAAATTAATGATTTGGAAGCCATTCACACTCACTACAACTCCCATTGCCCTACTGTAGCATGCCTTCTGTTGTCAGTCACCATGATATACCCTTTGCCCTTATATCAGCCTGATAACCTCTATGGTGCATGTGATGCCTGCGTAATACTGTAGTGTAGCAAACTAGTTAGTTAGGAATTCTAATCCTGATCCTGCCAACTGTGATAATGTGTGTGAGTTCCTGAGAGAGTGTGGTTGTGTCTTCCTTGACACGTGCTTTTGTGGACAGGCACATGTACTGCACTTACCTTATCCCTCTTTTATTACTGTTGCTGATGTCACTCACCTTCAAAGATACCTTTGGACAGCTCTACAACATGTAAGCTCTGTGGCGCATGCAATTACTACATAAAAATGTAATAGCAATACATAGTCAGGCAAGGGTTTGAAACCCTGCACTGGTAAGTCTGTGACACAAACATGCTTAGCTCTTACTATCCTACCCCCTTCCTTTCTTACTTTGTCTGTCTCTCTCACTCCCTCTCTGGTGGATGTGGAAAAGTACACCTGTTTTGCTTAGGCAGCAGCTTGCATTTTGTAAGTGATGCTCATGATCAGCTGATGGCCTGTTTATGAATTGCAGTCCCCCACTAGCTGATTGCATGTGGAACAGCTGTGGTAACATTCCCATAGCCAATTGCATGGAAACACACTCCTATAACTAAGAACATCATGTGGCTGTTGGCCCTTTTCATTCACTGTGAGTAGGACTTCATGTCGGTGTTTGGCAAACAGCATCACAGAAGGTAGTGGGATATACCTCTTACAACATACACTGTGGAGACAGGACAACAAACAGGAGGGGGATGTTTCAGACATGAGAACAGAATATAAGTCTTGCTTTTCTACATTTGAAGTAATGTTGGTTTAACAGGGTTTGTGTGGATATGGCTGCTCTACATGATTTAATATCTGTCATGACAGTGTTATGTGGTTGAGAAAACTCTCACCTGTAGGGCTATCTGCAGATTGGCCAGTGTTTGTAGTCTTACATGTGTTGGGTTACTCACACATTACTATCTTTAGAAATGCAGTAGCATACTCTGAGGATTACAGTCAGTGCATGGTGACAGTCATGTGAGTTACTGACTTCATATCCCTCAAAAGACATA
>NC_056726.1:1285298334-1285300834 GCF_019279795.1 Protopterus annectens | reverse complement strand
AGGTATTGGTTGTGCAGCACATGTATCTTAATTGATACTGTCTGTAGGTTTCCAACTTGGCCTTAGTACACCAGTACACATTGCAACACATGCCTTTGGGGGACTTTTGATGTTATGCATATGCTACCTGTAGAGAGCCCTGGCTGATGTTTCCGGTGGAACAACTGTCCCATCTGATTACCCTAACCCATGGGCCATACATATGCAGAATCCAAGCAATTGCAGACACAGGTACTGCACAGCCAGTACTTGCTAGACATTCCTGCAACTCGCTCAGTGTTGTGGCATGTTACTAGGCAGCCTGCATGACCAGTTTTGCAACATGTGTCATGATCTGTCTCGGATGGCCATCTGTTTATTTTCTACATTAATCCTGTCCCATACATCCTCGCCACATACATGACTGTCTGCACTGTATGCTATGGTATATGCAATGGTGAGGTTAGGCTACATGTCCAACTCCATGCTACCTGTTGGGTATGGGATCCATTCCATGGCTTGTAAGATGTGAGCAAGCCACGGCTACCTCTGTTGCAGGTAAGTGGGCACATTTGATGTCCAAATGTCTTGGACAGCAGACGATTTCTTGGTGTGACATTGAGGATTTGTACTGGCTGGAAGGTCCATACTCATGAAGAGTGCATGCTGTCAGTACCTCAAAAGCTGCTTCCATAACATGTTATTTGGAATGTATGCACACATATGCTTCCAGTGTTTGTTAAGGTATGTATTCCCCATATTTGTTTTTCTAACATAGGATTCCATATTACACATTCATTGCTCATGTTAGGGCCACATTACAGGTTAGAAGGGTTGTGAAATGCAGTATCGTGATATACCATTGTACAGATCTGTAACAGTTGCCATTGTAATAGTGGTATATACACTGTTGGAGCACTGTATAAGGGTGATGTTTGAGACATGTCCCTACTGTAGGCCATTTTTCCCAACATTATATTCATTTCTGTGCACACATCTTGCAATGACAGGTTGTTAGTTATATTGCAGGACTCTTACATACCCTTCAGATACACCACCATGGTGACCACTGTGATGCAGTGCAGTTAACAGTAACAATAAGTGAACATGTACAGCATGCATTATGGGTAGGTGAATTAAATGTGTGCATGGAAAATACCATGGCCATAACATGGCCGGTGTTTTAGCAAAGCTAAACAAACACCATACTCACCAGCTACAGGTTGCTGCCCCGGAGGTATACCAGAGGGGCCTACATAGCTGTGTGAGAGATGTGATGTCAGTAGCCACACCTGTGGCATTGGTACAGGGTGGGAGCAGCATTACAGTACATCAACAGTACAAACCCACAATACTACAGATTATGCACATCTGTTTATTACTACAACGCAGCCACAGACTGTACATATTTCATCTCACATATGCATGATTAAACTCTACAGATGCAGATGGATACGCAACAGTGGTCTACTGATGTGCCCTGTGGCCTCACCTGCGCACTCCTCATCCATTGAATGGGTAGCACCCACCTCCACAATGCTCTCTGCCGGATCTTGTGTAGGCGGGCAGGTGACCCGAGGCTGGTGAGGAGCTCCTCAGCATTGTATCAGGGGTGATGGATGGCATAACCCCACCCCCCCACCCCCGTGGCAAGCTGGTCCCTCCTAAATGCACCAGCATGTCAACGGGCATGACGGAGTAGGTCAGTGCACTGATGTCGGACCTGTTCATAACTGCGGTTATGCAGGCAGACATCATTTACCCTGTGGACAAGATTATTCCTCTCCTGCAGATCATGGGCTGTACATCCAAACAGGGTGTGGTAGTGCTGCACCAGGTGTTGAATGATGACGTCTTTCTCCTGGAGGGTGTACATTGGTAATCTTTACTGAGACATGGTGCCTGAAAGACATAAAGAGGAAAAAAGGTCTGAGGACCTCATACTGTAAGGATATAATAGTTGTTAATACACATCTCTGTCTCCCTCCCACCATATCTGCAACACAAATCTGATCACAAAACTCAACTGGTAAGTTTACAGCAAACCTACTGTGGGGACATACATTGAATTGTACAACAATTTGTGCAATGTGTTTGTAGTCATGTTCCATGTTAAAAAACTATCATTGGTGGCCCGTTACAAACAATGTCACCTACATGCCATTGTAAGGGCCACTATGGTTCCATATATGCATGTGTTCTGTTTGCTGTGACTGCTGCAAATCTGTTGTTTTGTGTTAATGGGGATATCTATGCATGCTGTTAGACATAATCCTGGAATGTGTGGACTATTACTACCCACATATGTTCTATAACTGCGACACAACAGCATGTTTGGGAAGACAGTTGCCAGCAGAACCACCTCACCACCTCATCTGGCCATGTTACCAGGCCACATCACATCTGGGATCCACCCTGGGACGTTATCATCTCCTGGTCCTGCACTTTCTTCAAGTGGAACCACCTCAGGGGATGGTGTTTAGCCCCCCAGGAGCACACACAGACAGCATCTTGTCATCTG
>NC_056726.1:1285263334-1285290834 GCF_019279795.1 Protopterus annectens | reverse complement strand
TGAACCTATATATATATATATATATATATATATATGTGTCTGTATAACTGCAGACATACATGTATATATGCATTCAAACATCAGGTCCACACTATAACTCTCCTTCTTTCACAGCTGCACTGTTCTGCCTTGCTACAACACAGACAGGTGTCACATGTGGACACAGCCTAATATTAGGGGGGTATATATAGGGACAGATTGCAGGTAGGCCTATTACACACCTTTGGCATTTGTGCATGCTACATTACCCATTAACATGACTGTCCTGCAAGTGGTGGGGTCTGAAACTCATGTGTCATAATGGCATTACATCCGCCACCAGCTATTTGCCACACTAATATACATTTCATGAGGTACAGAACACACACTATGATGGCTTACATCTTGTCATTCAGTGCTGGTCTGCACGGTTGACAGGTATGGCCCACTGCCCACAGGGACAGACACTATTGTCCATAACAGTCATTCAGCAGGACATCATTACAACAACTCCTGATGGCAGATATAAATCTTTCCACATCATCTATCCCATTATTATAGACCAATTATTACATTCAATTACCTGCATATTTGTTTCACATACCTGTTGTAGGATTGTCATATCTTCTGAATATAGTTTTATGTGTCTCCTTAGTTATGTAGGGTTGTTTGTAGGTTTAGTTTGTGTAGTTACTTTTTTTCCTGGTTGTTTATTTGTTTGTTTTCTCTCTCTCTTTCTCTCTCTCTCTCTCTCTCTCTCTCTTTCTCTCTCTCTCTCTCTCTCTCTCTCTCTCTCTCTCCACTACAGGGATTGATGTGCTTTGAATAGATTGCAGTATGGATTTTGTAGGTGATTCACATGATCAGGTGATGGCATCTGCACCAATCAGTGTTCACCACTTGCTACCTGCATGCAGCCAGCTGTGTAGTACTTCCAATTATGACTGTCATGGCAACCCACTACTATAAATTACTAAATCATGTGGGCATTGTCCCTTTACCTTTCCTGTATGGAGGGCATCCTTCTTGTGTGTGGGCAGCAGTGTTGCAGACAGCAAGTAGCAATACCTCTTCCAACAGGACTTGGAGACACAGGCCAACTACATATTTGTATAAGGTTCCAGACCTATGAACAGTGTGAGTAATGTTGTTATATGCATTGTATACCGCTAGTTTTACAGGGTTTGTGTGTACATACTAGTTTAGCATGGAATGCAGTCTGTCTGCATAGCTCTCAACTATGGGCCTAGCCACATGATGGCCGGAGGATTGGCTGTTATGTTTTGTCTGTTCATCACACAAGTCTTGTCTCAGATATATCAGTGGCATTCGGTCTGTTGAGTGCTATCAGTACATGGCTACATCCATTTGTGTTTCTGACTTCATATTCCTGAATAAGGGTATGTTGCAACCAATCCTGTAACACCAGCAACTTTCACAGTGTATAACAACAATATTGCAAATATGGCCCTGTGTTCCAGCCTCTGTCCTCCACCTATATACCAGGCTTTGTACATATGTCATGCAGTAAGAGGTTGTTAAGTAGTGGCCTATCATTATGTCATGCTGGCATTCCTGCCATCATTCCAGTGATGATGTGGACCCCCACACATATTGCGGGGTAGGGTCCATATATATGTGGGCTACAGCTGGACAAAACATGTGTGTCCTTGTATAGTCCAGAGGTCAGTGTATGTAACACTGTTATATGTCCTTGTAAGTCATTCTATGAGGGAGGGGTATGCACCATTTATAACCTACGCTGTTAGAACATTTGAGGGATATCAGTAGCAAGACACCTTAAGGTATATGGCTGTACATTTTCATACATTTCACCTTGGGAACATTGGTGGGCTAGTGCTTATTGTCTTACAGACAGTTCTGTTTGTCAGTGTGATAGTGATGTTTTAAGTTAAGCATTGTTATGTAACAGATACATATTCTTTCCCCCTAGGAGTTGAGTACAAAGTGCAATTGGAGGTTGCTGAACTACATCTGCATTAATTAGTGTTGATTGAGTCTTATCTTCCGGGCTTGTGTTTCTTTACTGTTGTACTACTTGAAGGCCTTGGCCTGGACAGCAACATATGTTATGCTTCCAGGTTACTGTATAAAATGCTTTGCTTGAGAGTTGCATTACTCAGTTAGTATGTATTTCAAACACCCAACTGCTATATGAAATGGCATATACAAATGAAATAGTACACAAATAAACATTTCTTATGTATGTAAACCTATGTGTGGTGTCATATCCTTTGACTTCTCTGTGGGTATATGTTTCATGCAATAATTGTCTTTTTTATGAGAGAATCAAACACTGTCTATTTTAAAAGGTGGCAACTGTAAGAATACTGGCTGTTCAATATGCTGTGCACCCTCTAAATATGTATCTTCCTATACATATCTATACGTAGTAATATATGTATGTATATATATATATATATATATATATATATATATATATGTGTGTGTATATGTATCATTGGAATATTTACTGCTTCCACATTGTCAAATTCCCTAAGGTAGACAGACTGTTCTGCATGATATCTTATTGATACCATCCTGACATCGTATAGGTGAGATGGATTACGGTTAACTTCTTGTGACTATGTTGTGTAGGGTCCTGGGTATGAGACTTGCAAGTGTTGGTATTGTGCTACAAGGCAGATCTGTTTGGCTGTGTAGGAAGGGACGATATCAATAATTACAAGAGGTACTTAGATTGGGCCCCCTCACCCCCATTAATGGTCCCTTTGGTCATATATGTATTTGTTGTGTTCTTTGACATATCTATAAATATATATAGATATATGTATATACATACATACACATATATATATATATATATATATATATATATATATATATATATATATATATCTGTTTATATTTTACATATATATATATATATATATATATATATATGTATGGGTCTAGGACATTTCACTGAATGCACATTTCACTGAAAGTCAAATTAGTGTGCACTTTTCATTGAAAGCTCAGTTGACAGAAAACTCAATTTCCCCACTGTAGTGCAACTCTGGAGTTAGTATATATAGTAAAGGGGTGTGCGGAGGGCATCGCCCCTGACATCGGGGTGTGTGGGGGGCTATTTTAAATATTTTGAACTATATACATGGATACTTGCAATTCCAATATATTACTCTTTTCCGAACAGAATATATACTTAAAATATAGCCCCCCACACCTCCGCATTCCTACACATATTCCCAGATTCCAGGTTGATGTTATGCACATACCTCTCAATCTCTTATTTCACATACACTGGTCAAGGCTTGACAACATGCAGGTGGAAGTGGGACATATTTTGACAATTGCCCTCATAAACTTTTGGTGAGTTGCTGCAATGACAGGTTTGTTTTCATATACATTTTCAGAATATTTACAGGTCTGACACTCAGTTATATGTCATTAAAAGCTGCCTAAATTTCAGAGATCATCACACTGATTTGCCAGGGGGACAGGGTAACAGGCAGCAGATATGGGCCAATTATCTGGACATTCTGAACAAATCTGTACAGTTGAGGGGTATGATTATGCATACAGCTTACTACCTCTCCCATGATTCGAACCATGGCTGTGTCTGCTAAAAATAAAACAGTGCATGTCACAGTTTAGTCTGCTATTTAGATATTGCTGTGCATCTCTTCACTGTTTTCTGTCTATAAGTCTCCTGCGGTTTTACAATCTGACCTTGTAATTACAACAGTTATATACAGGGATTCCTAGACATTTTTATTAAGTAGCACAATGTGGGTGACAGTGATGACTAATACATTATTATTCAGAGAAACTACAACACTAACAATGCCATACACTACCAGACTAAACAGTACCAGTCCAGGTTTCAATCTTATTTCCCGGCACAGTTTTCTTATCTGACAGACTTGTGTAGGGAATGTTTGTTAACACGACCTGAATGTTGCCACACATATTATCAGATTCCACATTATTATTGTGCACATACATCTCATTCTTTTTACTGCACACACACTGAATATAGCTTCACAACATGGGGATAGAGATGGGACATACTTTGCATATTACTCTCATGACATTTTGGGGAGTTGCTAGAGTGACAGGTTTGTTCTTATAGCTATATTTCTGATGGTTATGATGACTGACTATCAGTTGTATGTCATTATTTGCTGCCTATACTTCTGGGATCATCCCACTGTTTTGCCAGGGGGCAAGGGTGACAGGCAGAAAATATAAGCCAATTATCTGAACTTTCTGACAAAATCTGTACTGTTGAGGGGTATGATTAAGCATACAGCTTACTACCACTCCCAGGATTCAAACCATGGCTGTGTGTGCTAAAAATACAACAGTTTACATCACAGTTGAGTGTGCTATTTGGATTTTGTTGTGCATCATTTGGATTTTGTCATGTATCTTTTCACCGTTTTCTGTCCAAGTCTCCCTTAGTTGTACAATATGACCTTGTGATTACAACAGTCGTATACAGACATCCCTACACATTTTATTTATGTAGCACAGTGTGGGTAACAGTGCTTAGTACAACAGTACTATTAAGAGGATGCAAGACTACATTACCACACGATACCAGAGTAAACATAATCAGCCCAAGAGTTAGACCTTTATTGCCAGGCTGTTACCCTTTAATTTACATATAACCTATATGAGACTCTTCTGGCATATTGTCTGGTTTATTCAGTACATCCCATAAACAATACAGGTTTTATACTGGCAATTAACTTTCTACTACTTTTAAATTTATTTCTTATGACATGCAAGATTATTACTAACCTGCCTCGCGATGCAGCCTTTGCAGCCTACAAGCATAGGCTTCCTGATTCACAGCTCACTCCGCTGCAGCTGTCAGAGACATAGAGGAATATTTAGCCATACCTACCCATAGTATACACGAGCTAGGCAATTATTAAACAGTTAGTAGAATGAGTACTTAAACACTGCTGGGACATCACCCTGCCTAGATTCTTGGATCCACTGATCCAAGAGCTTCCTCTTCCTCTGTTTCAGGTTGGCACAGTGATGCCTGACCTGCATACCAGTTCTAGGGATGCCAGTGTCACTGGTGAGGTCACGGCGAGATGGTCCCAGGCTTTTGCCTTATATTGGGAACCCTGGTACTGGCCCTGCAGCAGTCTCTCTTCATGGTCTTTTACCAGGAGTCCTGCCATGATCTTAGCCTCCTGGATGCCCCAACCCTGTGCTCGGAAGTGCAATCCTTCCCCAACACTGGCCATTGTGCCTACAAGAGGAAGCTGCAGCCAGTTATGAGATGTATTCCCACCTGAGGGGTTTAAATAGGGCTGATTTCCTGCACTTTGCAACAATTTGATGGTTTTGAAAATGCTAAGCTATGGGCAAACCTGCTTACATAAGGTTGGCATTGCTTAAAGGGGCATACCAATGGGCAAATCTATTTATCTGGACTACGCATTGCTTATACCTGGTAAGCAGAGGTCTGCAATGCTTAGCATTGCTTATTTTTAAATTTGCACACTATTTGCTATTTGGCATTGATTTATCATTCATTACATGTTATAAATTTGTTTAGTATCCGTGATTCATGTGTACGCACACTGTATGGGGTGCCTGTGTTTATCGACGGCTTTTACCACTTTATTACAATGACACTTCACATCTGGACTTAATGCAGTACTCCATTTCACAAATAGGTAGGTTATACAACATAAAAATTGTTTATAAATTCCTTTCATATGTAAAATGTGATTTTGCTATAATGAGGATTTGTTTGAGTATACCTCAATCTTATGTACAGCTGATATAGCATAGTAGTAAATCACTGTGGCTATGGTGTGCAGGGTCCTGTGTTTGAGACTTGCAAAGGCTGATTAATGCTATTGCTGGCCTGAACAAGGGCTGTTGGATACAAAGTGATTAAGGCACTTTTAAGCGGGTTTGCGCAATGGTAAGCAATGTTAACTTCCGGTTAAATATTTTTACAGTCAGTTAGCCTCTAAATTGCTTATCCTGTGTAGGCATTGCTTACCCCCATGCAAACAGGATTAAACCCACTTAATACTGCTTTAAAGTGCTTACTCCCACTTACCCCTGCACTAATTTAGAAAAAGGAGAAACATGGGTCATGGGAAAGTGGTAGATTTGGACACTTTATACATATTTTACACTGTTTGCTGTATGGTATTAATTTATCATTCATTACATATTATAACTTTTTTTAGTATTGCTGATTCATGTGTATGTATACTGTATGGGGCACTTGTGTTGATCTGTGGATTTTACTACATTTACCTTCTTGTGCCATTTAAGCTAGAGTATGCATAGCTAAGCAATGGGCAAACCCGCGCAGCTACGGTTAAATTTAATCAGTTTGATAAAAAAAATATTTCTAGTGTTAGTTTCTCTAAGAAGGGACAGGTTTCACTTATTGCTGTGGATTTCTGCATGCATCTGTACATTTGACAGAAATCCTGGCATGTTTCCATTGCTATAGGTTCATAGGTTCATACTAGGCTATCTGCCCGAGGGCATTTACAAGCCTAGCCCATCGTTTTGTGGCTTAGGCCACCCCTTTAGTATGGGGAACTATACCCATTATTTTTCTGTGCCTCTGTCGAGCAGTGACACTGAGGTAATCCCTGGGGTATATCTGCGATCTCCCATCCATTGGTCAAGATTTCTCTTGAACAAGGCCAGCGAGGTGCTCTGCCTCACATGTACCGGGATTTTGTTCCACAGCATAGGGAGTCTTTGGGTGATGAATCTATCCCTCCAGCACGTCCTATTAATAGCCGTGTCAAGGTTTAAGTCTCCCGCCCTTGTGGCTCTGATGGATCTAGATTTTTGAGGTGAAGCATATTCATCAAATCTGGGTTTGACATGGCCTTGTATGTTAGGCAAAGGTCACCTCTGAGCAAGCGGTAAGCAACTGAATAGAGCTGGAGTTCTTTCAGTCGGGCAGCATAGGACAGATTTTTGAGACCCTTTATCCTTTTGGTGAGGAACTTTGTGGCCTCTCCAGCTGCTGCAAGTGTCGGGTCAGATACATTCGAATGGGGCATTGTACTCAATCATTGGTCTGATGAGTGATGAGTAAAGGGAGACTATGACCTCCCTTGATCTAGATGAGAATCCCTTCATGATAAGGTGGGCAATGTAGAAGGTCTTCCTAACTACTTTAGCTACATGGGTGTCGAATGACAGACTACTATCAACCTGGGTCCCCAGGTCCCTGATAACTTCTTCTGTGCTCAGTGGATTGCCACCTATTTGGTAGCTAGGGTAACCTTGTTTTTCGAAGGGTATGACTATGCATTTTGGCATTTAACTTTAGGCCGTGGCTCTGGCACCAGTTATCCGTTTCTGTGAGACCCTTCTGAAGGATATCTGTGTCAGATGTGTTTTCTACTATGGCGCCCAGTTTGCAGTCATCTGCAAACTTTGTCAGCCATAACCCTCCTGTGTTTGCTTGTACTTGAAAAGTAGATGCCAAACAAGAGTGGGCCCAGGACTGAGCCCTGTGGGACACCACTTGTGACAGGCTTTGAGTCTGACATGGCGCCAGCAGCTCTGACCCTGTGGGTTCTGTCACTCAGCCAGTTTGCAACCCATCTTGTGATGTATGGGTTGACATTTAAGCTGATGAGTTTTTCAATGATACCCGAATGGGGTATTGTATCGAAGGCCTTAGCCAGATCGAGGTAGGCTGTATGGACTGCCTTTCCCTCATCAATGGCTTTGGTGACTGTTTCGAAAAAGTCAACCAAGTTTAAAAGGCATGATCTGCCTTTGACAAAGCCAAACTGGGTTGGATCCAAAGTCTGCAAATTCCCTATGTCTTTATAGCATAGGGTTTTCCTGGAAAGTGGGGCTTTGACCTTGGCAATGGCTGTGGGTGTGTTTTGTCCTACAACATGTCACGTTTGTACACTAACAGTCCCAATTTGGGCATTTGAAAAGGTGGCAACCCTCTATACGAGCATTCTCACTCATTGTAATTGCCAAACAGCAATTCTTGAGTGCAGGGGCGTGTATATTGTGAGAGCTCTGCTCTCAGACACACCCCCTGCACTCGTTCATGCTCCGAGTTCGTTTAGGAGCTGAAGCAGCACGCCTTCATTACTATGCATGGGGCGCTTAAACAGTCATTTCTGTGCAGGAATGAGCTATTTCTGCATGGAAGTTTACTGAATCCCAGGGTGTATTTGTATTGTACTGTATGTGGAAATTTTTGCCCCCGGCGTCTGCTGAAAACAGGTTCTGTAGACCCAGTCAGATCACCCCAGTAAACAAATGTCAAATAAATAAAAATAAATAAACTGTATATCTGTACATAGTCTTGTATAATGAATGACAAAGAATTACCTGTGATCTCTGCATGCCAAACAGACTCATAACGTTGCATGATCTATTTCTTAAAGAGGGAGGATGTAGATCAGAGTGTATGTGATTGTGCTGTGTCTTTAAGAAGCATATCGAGGACTGAATGTGCACACATAAATACCCGGCAAGTGTTATTCCCAGTGCCATTTTGACAGTGCAGCCAGAGAGTGAGCAGGCATGATTGCAGTAATTAGTTTTTATATAAGTTACTTAAGTTAAAGTCAGTAAACTTCTATCATGATGTGTTTGTATATAAAAAAGTTGCTTGAACAGAACCCACAAAGACTCTTCTATTGTGTCCAAAGTAGGAGAGTGACAACAAAGTCCCAAGAATACTAATTTGGGCAGTCTTGCAATGGTTTGAAGTTCAAGAAATATTGATAGAATTAGAGTAGGCTATGTACAAGGACTCAATAACACAAGTACAAACAACATTCAGACTCACAGAGGGGTTCCTAATGGGAGTGGGTGAGCATCAGGATTCACCCCTGCCAGTCATACTAGTTAGGGACTAAATCAGCAAAGAGGTTGGGGGAAAGATCAACAAAGTTGCAGTATGCAGATGATGTTGCATTAAAAATAAGGCAGTGGTAATGGCAGCAAATGGGGGAATCAGAAGAAGCTGAGAATTAAGATAGAATGGAAAATAGTGGAACAGGTTAACAACTTCAAGTAAATGGAGGGGTAGTTGAGGAGAAGGTAAGTCTGATTCAATAGAGCACATCTAGAATCAGAGGAGCCGCAGACAAGTGGCACAGAGTGTCAGGGGCAATATGTGACAGAAGAATACCAAAGAATCTGATAAGTAAGGTGTACAAAACAGTTGTGTGGCCAGTACTACTGTATGGTACCAAAACCTGGGCAGTGAAGGCACAGCAGCTGAGAAATCTAGAGGTGATGGAGATGAAGTGCCTGAGATGGGTAGTAGGATGCATACTGTGGGACAGACAAAGAAATAGGGACATCGGAGCAGAAGCCCAAATAGCTCCAATTGCAGAAAATGTCAACGAGAACAAATTAGAGTGGTTCTGGAACATGGGAAAGAAAGCTGAAGACAATCTGGTGAAAAAGATTTAGGACAGACAGACAGAAAGAAGGCAAGTGGATATGAGGGCATCCAACACAAAGATGGATGAATTTTGTGAGGGAAGACCTGCAATAGTCAGGCTTGACTGTTGTAGAAGGTAGGAGATTAACACTGAATCAGGAGAGATGGTAGAAGGTAATGTAACACCTAGCCCACGTATAAAATGTGAAAAAGGAGGTTGACTATGGTGACAATGGTGATGAAAGATTTCTTCCAGAGAGTAGGAAGATAATTTTCATGGGCTGAGTGGTTAGTTACAGCACAGACAGGACAGGAGTGGATGTCAGCAGAAATGTTAATGTATTCTGTAGGTAGCTGGTTAGGAGCTATGTTTTTTTGGTTTAAGACTGAGTGAGTACTTTTTTTATTCTTGAGGTGGCTCCTGGAGCAAAAGAGAAGATATTTTGAGAGTTAGTAATTTGGGATGATTCCTGTAAGTTACTAGTGTCTTTGTTTTTCAGCAGAGAGGTAACTCTATTAATGAATTGCAGGCTGAACTGGGTGGTAATGTTTGTATATGTATCAGATGTAGATGAAGTCGGTTGGGTAGTTTTCCCAGGGTTCAGGAGTTTATTTGTAGAGGACCAGAATAGTGTATGACTAGAGTTATGAGAGTTTTGAATATTACTATAATATATTTTCTTGTCATGATGTATGCATTGCTTAGGACAGTTCCATAGCCATCTGTATTATGGAAGGGATGTTTATGTCTTATGTTGTCATGATTTTCTGGCCTTATCTCCTGAGTTCACAAATGAGTTTTGTTTTCTAATTAGTTATGGAGCTGGATTAGTTTTGACTATTTTGATTTTCAGATGGGCATATTCACTTTGGTTGTGTAGAAACGTTTTGTTGAATTTGATGACAGCAACATCTAGTGGTAACGTTTTGATAGTCTTCCACTTAACATGTTTTAGGCTACTGAAAATAAATATCAGTATGGAAGTTAGTAAGCTTTCTGACCGAATTATATTGGTGAAACTTATGGTTCTGGCTTTGAGGTCAGATGACATAACTGGAAGGAGATCACTTAAGGTGTCAAGCGGTGTGCCAAAGGATGTGATTTTCCCTGGTGAGGATGTAAGAATCTAATCTGGAGTTGATGTCCTAGCAGTATTTATGTGAAGTCTAGTAGGGTTATAAATCAGATGAGAAAATCCATGTAACTGTATTGGAGGGGTAATCTCACTTTTTTGTTTGCCAATCGATATTCACATCCCCAGTGAGATAGTTTCTTGTATGTTGGCAGAGGCACAGGAGAGAATATTCCCGGGGAGTGGGAAGTTTCCTCCAGGAAGCATTTATATTCCTATAACAGCTGATTTGATGTGTCTTTAGTCTAAGCAGAGTGATAAGGAGTTATGCAAGATTTGGATTTTAGTTTAATGTTACAGTATGTGGAGGGAGCTTGTGTATTCTTATAGACTATGGTTACACCAGCTGTGTTCTTGTTTGTTCTGTATAATCTAAGTATGCTGAAGCCTGGAGGGAAGATTTCTTCATATTTCATATAGTGTTTCAATCAGACTTTTGTGGCTACAAGGAAATCAGGCATGAACGTCTGTCACTTTCTTGCAGATGTTTCTAAGATTAGCATTTATGACTTAAAGTCCTGTATGATTAGTGAGGTCTTGTGCACCTGTTTGGGAGTATTAGGTAGTACATACAATAGGACATCATGGTGTTTGTTCAGGCCTAGTCTCAACTTAATGCTAGACACAAATGCATATGCTGCTAGGGATGAAGCCATTTATTTTTAAGTATTTGTTTCATGGGCATTTTGTTTGTTGCTGGATTATAATCTATGTACTTGTTTAATTCAATATATGCAGCATTGTATAGGGTGGAAGAGCCGATAGTACATAGTGGCACTTAGTGGTATTATGACTTAGATGTTGTGTTATAGGCAATGGTGAGTTACAGAAAAAGAAATAGAGAGGGGATAGCCATAGGACATAATGACTTCATGAGAGGTCAAGGCTGTAAATTGTAGCAGCTGTGATATATTTGTATGGTATAGGGTAATGATGATGCTGGGCAGGGGAAATAAGAGCGTGGAGATTAGGGATTATGCTGAGTATGGCATGAGGTGGATAGGCTGAGTGTGGAGAAATAAGATTATGGTTTGTGTAAGAGGTAGTAAATTTGATGGAGGAGGATATTTTAATGTGTTGTAGATATTTATATAACAAAGAGCAAATTGGGTTGAAAACACTGACGTGCATTAGAGAGAATGGATACAGTAGGACGGGTATGGTTATGTTAGGTAAGTAGAGGGTAGAGCTGTGTTACAGAATAGCGGTTGGCTGGACATGATATGTGAGTGGAATTATGGATGGTTTACTTATGGATTAGGTAGGGGTGGCTGGGAACTGGGAGTCGGGCAGAGGACTCTAGTAAGCCCAAGCATAGTAGGGATGAATAGAGTATGGTTATTTCCCATTATATCAATATAGAGGTAGCACTGCAATGAAACAATTTCTAGATGGCCAATACAGTCTGGTCAATGTTCAAAATTGCACAGTCTCAGTTTATGTGCTAAATAGTAATAGGAGACCTTTGTGGGATGTACTCCATAAGTTGCAAGGGAACACTTCTGAGAATAATAGCATTCACTGTCTAATGGCTTAGTCTATCTGGATAGTAGTAACTACAGAAGGAATAGGGCAGTAGTGTTTGGGTAAGTAGAGAAAGTGGCTTCTCTTTAGAAGTGATACTTCTAAAGTTATTAGTGGGGAATTTGATTAGTGAGTCATCTGTCCCTTCAGCTGGATTGCACTACACTGCTGTTGTTAAAAACTTTAGTTCTTATTCCTTTCGGTTAGTTGCAGGACTGCTGGTCTTGAACTGCTCTAGGGTGCCTTTTCAGAGAGCTATGCCTCTTATATGTGCATTTGTGGGACATGATGATCAAGTGGTTTCTTAACAGGGTTTTGGGTAAGCAGTGACTAACAAACTAAAACAATGAGTAAAATGTCACACAGGACAACCAACTGGTTAAAAAGACACCCAATAAGGTAAAAGTAAAATAAAAAGTCAAGGACTTTCAGAATTGCCATTTAGCTGAAACAACTGATATCCTTAAGTGGTAATTTGCATATATTCCATGTTGCCTCTAATACAAGAGGTTTAAGGTATCATACAGTGGAAAGTCTAGCTTTGCTAGATTTTTCTTTTTGTGTCTTTTTAACCAGTTGGTTTTCCTGTTGACCTTTTTACTCATTTTTATAAGTTCATAGGTTCATAGGTAGATACTAGGCTATTGGCCCTAATGCCTATATAAGCCTACGCAAAAAGGTACCTTGGCTTTCACCATCCAAGAAAATTACTTTCCTGTCCCCCTGTCAAGTAGAGCCACAGAAGTGATCCCCGGGGTGAATTTCCTATTTCCCTTCCAATCATCAAGATTTTTCTTGAAGAGTGCTAATGAGGAGCTTTGTTTGATATAGATAGGTAGTTTGTTCCAGAGTATGGGAAGTCTCTGGGACAGGAATCTATCCCTCCAGCATGTTCTGTTTATTGTGGTGACAAGGTTTAGGTCCCTAGAGCATGTACCTCAGAGGGATTGGGATTTCTTTAAGTGAAGCATGTCCAACAGCTTCTGGGTTTGACATAGCTTTGTATGTTAGGCAAAGATCACCTCTGGGTAGGTGATATGCAATGGAGTAAAGCTGGAGTTTTTTGAGACGGTCTACGTAGGGCATCTGTTTGAGGCCGGTAATCCTCTTTGTGAGGTATTTCTGTGGCCTTTCCAGTTGTTGTAGATGTCTTGTGAGGTACATACCAAAAGGGGCATTGTACTCTATAATTGGTCTAATGAGTGACGAGTATTGGGGAACAATGACCTCGTTTTTCCTGGATGAGAAACCTTTTGTGATGAAGTGTGCTACATAGAAGGATTTCCTAACTACTGTGGCAATGTGATTATCAGAGGAGAGACTACTGTCCACCTGTGCCCCAAGGTCTGTTATCATAATTTCATTGTTAAGTACACTACCACCTATGTGGTAGTTCATGGGTACAGAGTTTTTACCAAAAGGGATGACAATGCATTTTTGGCATTGAACTTCAGGCCATGGCTTTGACACCAGGCATCTGTCTTAGTGAGGCCCTTTTGTAGGATGTCCACATCATTAGGAGTTTGAATTATGGCTTTTAGTTTACAGTCATCTGTGAACTTCATTAGCCAAAGACCTTCTGTATTAGCCTGTCCTTCAGAGAAGTAGATGCCAAACAGGAGAGAACTCAGGACTGAACCCTGTGGTACTCCACTTGTCACTGGTCTGAAGTCAGATTTGGAGTCTGCTACTTTCGCAGTGTGGGTTCTGTCAGTGAGCCAGTTGGCAACCCATCTTGTGACACAGGGATTTATACCTAGTTTAGTGAGTTTATCTATAATCCAAGAGTGGGGGAAGGTGTCGAAAGGCTTGGTGAGATCTAGATAGGCTGTGTGAACCACCTTACCCTCGTCTACGGCTTTGGTGACTGCTTCAGAGAAGTCTATCAGGTTTAGAAGACATGATCTGCCTTTTACAAACCTGAACTGGGTGGGGTCCAAAGTTTGGAGATTACCAATGTCTTTGTTCCATGATGATATGTTCCATGGCCTTGCAGACCAGGCTCTTCAGGCTAATGGGGTGGTAGTTCCCATGGTTCATGGTGGCTTCCCCTTTGTGGCATGGGATAACCGTCGCTGTGTGCCATTCAGTGGGCACAAAGCCTGAGGTGAGGCTATAATTGAACATGGTACTTAGGTGGGGTGCCAGTTCATTCTGTAGTTCATGTAGAACACAGCCTGGGATGTTGTCAGGTCCCGTGGATGCTGTGTTCTTGGCTTTAACAGCCGTTGCAGGTCTTATACTGGATAGACCACAGAATGCACTTCATGAGCTGTAATAACTATATCCTCTTAGTGCACACATACCACACACTCCACAGAGAATACTTTATGGGTGATCATTGCTTACTATGCAGACCACAAAATGTACTTCATAAGCTGTACCAACTACCTCTTCTTAACACACACAGCCCACAGAACATACTTTATGGGTAGTCATTGCAGACCACAGAATGTACTTCATGAGATGTAATAACTTCGTATTTCTTAATATAGATATGCCATACAGGCCAGAAACATTTGTTGTCATTACACATCATACACATAACAGAACATAGTCTATGGGCTGTAATAACTACCTCCCGGTCCATGAGGCTACTGATACTCCACACGTCACCAGTAACTCATTGTATTATAATACGTTTTTGTTGGCAGTGGAATTGTTTGACGAAAATCAAGTATTTCAAAAGAACAAATTTTAGCAGAGCTAAAAAGTGTACTTTTTCTAATTTCACAAAAGAGAGAAAAAAGTATATATATATATATATATATATATATATATATATATATAGAGGTATATATATATATATAAATCTATCTATTTATATGTCTATAAACATACATAAGCGTGCACACACACACACACACACACACACACTCATATATATGCATATACCTATCTATAATATATATAATACACACATATATATATATATATATATATATATATATATATATATATATATATATGTGTGTGTGTGTGTGTGTGTGTGTGTGTGTGTGTGTCTGTGTTTATATATAGGTTATAGGTACTTCCTTGTCTATTGATCTTTGAGGATCTTTGGAAGCCTAGCCTTACATTCCCATGAAGTTTGTAACCTTTGTAATTTAAGTACCCACAGCTGGGTTGAACATTTACATGTTACCCTTATCCATAAGGTGAATTTGTGGTTTGCCATCCATCCATCCATCCAGATTATGTTTGAATAGAGTAAGGTAAGTACTTTGCTTTATGTGGACATGAAGACAATTCCAAAGAAGTAATATTCTCTGTCGTACATATCTCTCCCACCAACATGTCCTATTTATGTTGTAGAAGAGATTAAGATCTCTTGAGTTGGTGTTTATGTCACTATTTGACTTGCAGATCTACAGTAGATCAGACAAGATAGGATCTATTTAGGCTCTGTGCCGCGGTGGTACGGCAGTAGCGTTGTTATCTCACAGCAAGAGATTCTCCTGTTCGATTCTCAGCTTGGCTTGCGAGGACCTTCTGTGTGGAGTCTGCATGTCCTCCCCGTGGTTGGGTAGCATTCGAAAGACATGTGTGCGTAAATGGGCGTGCCTTCGTTGAAGGTTGGGCGTCGAGCTGGCATCTCGGCGTTTCGTAAAAAAATCTACTGTCAATCATTAGCGAACCGGAGTTCCACTGTGGCGACCCCTTACCAGGAAAAAGCCGAAAGACAAACAAAACACAAGGCAAAGATTGTCTCTCAGTAGCCTATATGATATTGAGAAGAAAGACAAGGATTTGAGATGGCTGGTATAGGTTTTATGATTTAGGTAATTCATTTTCTTAATGAAAAAGCATTATGGTCATTCAAGTTGTGTTACGTGTTTGGGCAGTACACAACAAAAGTGGGTATTATGCTCAATGACTGGTCTAGAAACTGCCAAATACAGTGCAATGATCACATTCCTGGACCTAGATAACATGCCCTTACTAAAAATCTGCACAATGGCAGAGGGCTTTCTTAAAATAGTGGCTGCATGGTGATCAAAGGACAGTTTGTTGTCTATATAGGTTTCCAGGTTCCTAACTACTGAATACATTTTCACAGGTGTGTTGCTGATGTGATCATTACAGGTGAATATCAAGCTTGCCAAAGAAGACTATAATACATTTTTGGCATTTAGTTTTAGCCCATACCACCAGCTATTTGTTTGGAAAAACTCTTCTTGGAAGACCATGGTGTCCTCTGGAGAGTTTATGATGGCACCGAGTTTACAGTCATCCGCATACATGGTCATCCACAAACCCTTTACTTTACCTTTGATCTCCAAGACATAAATGCCAAATAGGAGTGACTCACAGACTGAAATCTGGGGTCTGCACCCCATTAGTCCCACTAGTGGTAGGTCCTTTGAAGGAAGTACAGCTGTCTAACCTAATTTCCTGGATTATGTCTGTTATCCAGTTTGCTATCCAACAAGCTACATAGGGCTTAACATTTAGCTAGGACAGTTTATCAGCAATATCTTTGTGTGGGATGGTGCTGAATGGCTTTCTGAGATGTAAATATGCTGTGAGTACTGACTTTCCCTCATCTACTGCTTCAGTACAAAAAGTTCACCAGGTTATGCAAGCAGGACTTACCCCCTGGCAAAATTGAACTGGCTTGGGTCAAGACTCTGTAGGCTACCGATGTCCTTATTAATTCCTTAATGATCCTCTCTATAACCTTACAGAAGTGGCTGGTCAGACTTATGGGTCTATAATTACCCAGGTCTGTTGTGCTTTCTGGAGGGGGATGACTTTTGCTGACCTCCATTCGTCCAGTACAAAGCCTGTTTGGAGAATTATATTGAATAGCCTCTATAGAGGGTTTGACAGGTCCTGTATCACATTGGTTAGTAGGCAGCCTGGTATGTTATCCAGTCCCATAGAAGCAGGGATCTTTGCCTTGGAAAGTGCTTTGAAAACTTGTTTTTGGGAGACTCGAGAAGGGATGTAGCTGCATCTATGTGATCTGGGGAATGAATGTGTGTGTGTGGGGGGGGGGGGGGTTACAGTTGAATGTAACCGGTAGTAAACTGACTATTTTCTCAGGGTCTGGGTATGTAATATTATTTATTATTAGCTCTGTGCAGTGCTGGCCATTGTTTCTGAGTTTTTAACACAGTTAAAGAAGACTTCATAGCTGTCTTTTGCCTAGGTGGCTATTTGTACCTCATAGCTAGTTTTGGTTGATTTGATTAGGAACCAGAGTTCCTTGTTAAGTTTAGTAAGACCATTTTTGACACTGTGATAATTACATTTATTATAGCATGCAATTAGTTTTCTTCTTCTTTTATAGCAGATCCTACTTATATTTGGGTTCTAACATAGGGAGCATTTTTAAATTTTAGTTTGTATTTTTCAGAGGGAACAGATGCATCTATGCAGTTATTCACATGTGAATGGAATTTGGCAGTAAAGGATTCCGCATATGCAGTGGGGTCAACAGGTTGGAGGGGAAGTCTGAATTTAGCCAGTTCATCACTCAGTTTTCATAGAGAAGCGTTTGCAAAATCTCTAAAGGCCAGGGTATTTGAGGATGCTTCCAGCTTCAGTCTTATGGTAAATTTGACTGACTTATGGTCTGATTTGATGAGGGAGGAAGTTACAACTGGTGGGGAACAGAGCTGTCCCATATTGGTGAGGACCAAATCCAGGATTTTGACTCGCACAGTTGGGTTGCAGACTAACTGGTCCAGAAAATTTGTATTTGCCTGAGATGCCATTTCTTGGAATATTTCCTTTTCTCCAGGATATGGCAAATTCGTAGCTGGTCTATATAAGTTCATGGGGGGGGGGCTTGCTCCCCACATAGGGGGTACAGGGGGGCTTGCCCCCCTGCAAAAAGAAGTTTTAAGGATAGAAACGATTTTTGAGATTCAGTCTTTTCCCGGTTTTCAATCTTTTTTTTCAGCTTTTCATCATTCGGCATTTTGAGTGCCAACATTTCAATAGGGCGCCTTTCTTGGCATTGAGTTTTAAACTTTGACTGGCACCAGTCATTTGTCTGTGTTAGATCCTCTCTCAGGATATTAGTGTCATGGGGGGAATCTATGATAGCTTCCAATCTGCAGTTGACAGAGGCCCTTGATGTTAGCATTAATCTTCGAGAAGTAGATGCCAAACAGGAGTGGGCCCACCATCTTTTTATCTTGTAGATCATTTTTTAGATTGTAGATTTTAGCTGATCATCTCCAACACATTTTAAAATATTCGTACTATTAACCTGAGAAATTGGCAGAATAAGAGCACATGAATTAATACACATTTACTGAAGTAAAAGAGGTCTATAACTAGAATTAATGTAAATCCTATACTGAATAGTGTTTATCAACCAGATGCTTGAATTGTCAGTGTCTGATGCTTTATTTTGCTGTATATTTTTACATCCTATAGATCCTATAGATCATTCTTTAGATTTCTTAGGCTCAGCTCTAACACATTTGGAATATTAGTATTAACTTAGACATTGACAGAATAAGAGATTATGAATTAATATACAAAAGTAAAGAACGTCTGTAACTCTAATTGTCATTTAAAATTATGCCCTGTCTTTGTAAAATTCAGCATTTGTAGGCATATGCGTCAATCTGCTCATTTGAATGTGCATTCAGTATGCAAATTAGATGTCCCTAATTGCCCTTGATTTTGAGGTCCTTTGTCCCTCTTTCTCTTTTCTGGAGGTTGAGAAATATGCATGAGATAATTGCTACATTGTCTCAGGATGTCCATTTGAACCAAGCTTGTTATAGAGACAGTTGAAAAGTGCAAGTTTGTGGTCCCAGGTGCTTACTAATATGGTCCAAAGGGGGGAAGTAGCACCTATGAGGCTTGGAGTTGATAAATGGAGGTAATATCTACCTGTTAGTGGAGACAGTGCTGGACAACTGTAGTTGCTATTAGTCTGGCAGTGGAGACAGTGCTGGTATCAACAAAGCTGCACACAGCTAGGATACAATGACCCTTTATTACTTCTCTCTCACCAGAAGCAAGGAGTAGCACTAATCCAAGGCTGATTCCTCCGAAGTAGTATTAACCCAAGTGTTGATCGGTTAAGTACAACTGCTATAATCATCTCTTTATAGACACTCTGAATGAAACTTATAGCATATGGCTGCAACAAAAAAGGCCCTGAAGAGGATCTTACCAAAACTGCAAGCAGACCACTCAGTGAAGTCAAATGCATACTGCCCAGTCAGAAACCAGCAGGAAATCAGTGCCCCTCTACCCTTTCTCAGTAGCAATAGCACAGTCCTAAGCTGGGTCCTTAGAAGGGATTGTTCAGGCTTACCACTGATTGACAATCACCAGGAAGGTCAGGAAATGATGTCCCTCTGCTCTTAGGTTCATAGGTTCATAAGTGTGTACTAGGCTAATGTTCCTGGAGCCTTTACAAGCCTAGCCCATAGGATTACCCTGGCATCATGCCACCCAACCTTAGTTCCCAGTGCCTCTGTCGAGTAGAGTCACTGTATTAATCCCCGGGGTGAATTTTCTATTTCCCATCCACTCATCAAGATTTCTCTTGAAGAGGGTCAGTGAGGATCTGCTTGACATGTATGGGAAGTCTATTCCATAGCATTGTCAGCCTCTGGGTTATGAACCTGTCCCTCCAGCTTGTTCTGTTGATTGTGGTAATGAGGTTAAGGTCTATGGAGCGTGTAGTGTGGAGGGATTGGGATTTCTTTAGATGTAGCACTTCTAACAAAGCTGGGTTAGACATAGCTTTGTAATTCAAGCAGAGATCACCTCTAAGTAGGCGATATGAGACAGAGAATAGTTGGAGTTTTTTGAGTCTGTCCTTATAGGACAAGTGTTTAAGGCCTAGGTTCCTCTTTGTGAGGTACTTTTGCGGCCTCTCCAGTTGTTGCAGGTGTCTAGTGAGGTACATGCCAAATATGGCATTGTACTCGATGACTGGCCTAATGAGGGAAGAGTAGAGGGAGACAATAACCTCTTTCTTCCTGGATGCAAAACCCTTAGTAATGAGATGTGCCATATAGGACTTTCTGACCACAGTGACAATGTGGTGGTCAAAAGAAAGGTTGCTGTCAACCTGTGTTCCCAGATCTCTTATAATGCCTCTGTGTTCAGTGGACTACCATCGATGTAGTAATTCATGGGAACCAGGTTTTTCCCAAAGGAGATGAAGACACATTTTTTGGCATTGAGCTTAAGGCCATGGTTCTGACACCAGTCATTGGTCTCAGTAAGGCATTTTTGTAGGATGTCAACATCACTTGGGGAGATAATTATGGCACACAACTTGCAATCATCTGTGAACTTTGTCAGCCAGAGTTCCTTCGTGTTGGCCTGGACTTCAGAGAAGTAGATACCAAACAGGAGAGGACCCAGGACCGAACCCTGTGGGACTCCACTCGTGACTGGTAGGCAGTCTGGCTTGGAGTCAGCTACTTCACACTGGGGGTTCTATCTGTGAGCCATTTTGCAACCCACCTAGTAATATATGGGTTGATGCCTACCTTAGTGAGTTTTTCTATGATTCTTAAGTGGGAAATGGTATCAAAGGCCTTGGCCAGATCAAGGTAGGCTGTATGAACTGCCTTGTCTTCATCCACAGCTCTGGTGACTGACACAAAGAAGTCGACCAGGTTGAGCAGGCATGATCTACCCTTCATAAAACCAAACTGTGTGGGATCCAGAGTTTGGAAATTCCCTATATCCTTGTTTATTAAGTCCATAATGATGCGTTTCATAGCTTTGCATATCAGACTCGTCAGGCTAATGGCGCAATAGTTCCCAGGATCTGTAGTCGCTCCTCCTTTGTGGAGAGGGATGACTGTAACAGTGTGCCATTTGGTAGGGACAAAGCCTGAGGTGAGGCTGTGATTGAACAGGGGAAATAGTTGAGGTGCCAGTTCACTCTGTAGTTCATGTAGAACACAGCCAGGCATATTGTCATGTCCCATAGAAGCTGTATTCTTGGCCTTGGACAGTGCTGTTTTAACCTGTGCAGCAGTAATATTGGGTGCCTGGCACTCTACTGATATTGTGATTGGTCCTTTGGTGGGGGAGAGTGGGGGGTAAAGTTGGCACTGAATCTGTCGGCCAGTATACTGGCAATATATGTTGGTTCGGTATAGGAGGTGCCATTGTGCAATAGCTCCTATCAAATCTGGGTATTGCCGTGGAGATTATTTACATAACTATCGAAGGTCTTGTGGTTGTCTTTACTATCTGCTGCAATTCTGTTTTCATAGCTAGCTTTAGAGGATTTGATGAGGGATCTCAACTTTTTGTTGAGGCTGATATGGGAGTTTTTCCAGTCTTGGGACTTCACCTTATTCTGCATTAGTTTCCTCCTTCTGTTGTACAGTTTGTTTATGTCAGGATACTACCAGATTGGCTTCCTTTTTTTTTTTGGAGGAGAGTGTCTTGGTTCTACTGAGTATGGCGAGATCCATGCATTAGTTTATGTGTTCATACAGGGTATTAGTGTATGATATGGCACTCTTGCAGCTGTTCTCCAACTCCATGGGTGCAATGAAGTTAGCCACCTCAGTTTTTAGGAGTCCAGAGTTAGCTTTGGAGAAGTTTTTCATGGTGGTTACCTTTGAAAAGAGTGGGGGGTGGAAGGGATCTGGATTTCCAAGGTGATTAGCTTCTGATCGGATCTAACCAGGGAGGAGTTGACTATTGGTATAGAGCAACGGTCACCCATGTTAGTAATGACCAGGTCAAGAATGTTGCTACCTCTTTTAGGGGTAAGAATGAGCTGGTCCAGAGCATTGGATTGGAATTAATGAATTCCAGGAAATGTTGGGCAAGTGAATTGGTACATGAGTAGTTTTCCCAGTTAATGGAGGGGTAGCTGAAGTTGCCCAGTATGAGAATGTTAGGTTGGACCTTGATATTCTCCAGGGTGCTTAGGAACGTGGAGTGTGGGTCTTGGGACATGGTTGGGGACCTATAGCAGGCTATGACCTGAACCGCTGTCTTACTCAATGTTAGCTGCACCTGAAGGATCTCTGATGCATTATGTTGGGCTACCAGTCTGGAGGTGTGCGCATCATTTATGAATATAGAAACACCACCGTCTTTGGAGCTTCGGTCCAAGTTCTGGGGCTGAAAGGTGTGGAATGAGTTATAACCGGGTAGTGCAGGGGTACTTTCTGCTGCCTTGAACCAGGTCTGTGTTACAGCACAAATGTCAATTATCTCCATTTTAAGGAGTGCTTCAAATGACTGCATTTTCAGATTTAGACTTCTAGCGTTGAGCAGCATGATCCTCAGATTGCATTTGTTTGTAGCTGTTATGGTGGTAATTTGGTCTTTGGAACATCGCCTAAAAAAGCACTATAGGGGTGGCAAGAGCCTTGGCCAGTAACCGGAAGCCCTGGGTTGACAGATGCAGGCCATCTTGGGCAAATCATCGAGGTCTGTCAATCATGTCATCCCAGGCAGACAAGTACTGTATCCCCTTAGAAAGACACTCGAAACTTAGCCAATTGTTGAAATCAGTCATTTTTTGCTTGTACTGTGGTAGCATTCTGGGTGATGGTAGGAGGCAGCTCAGGGCTAGGGATATACCCCCCTGGACTACATAATTCAAGAGCTCCTCCATGTCTCTTTTCACGTAGTCCAGGGTGGTACATCGCAGGTCATTCACACCCACATGTACAATGACAGAGTCATATTTTTACCTGTTGTTGAGGGACCTGAGTGCACGGGTTATGTGGCAGATCCTGGCACTTGACAGGTAGCTGACTGTTACTTTCTCCTTATTCAACCTAGTGAGTGGAACATCAGTGTGCCTCACTATTGAATCATCTATGACTAGTGTGTGGACATGCTGTTTTGCCTTAAGGGCTTTGGTTAAGTGGCACACTGTTTGGGAGAGTTATGTGTCTCATGATCAGTGTTGTGTTATGGTGGTCAAGTGTGTTTCTGCCTTGGAGGTCTCCACTGTTTGGGTAGATTTTTATTGAGAGCCTCCAAGAAGGTGGGTGTGTGGTTTGTGTTTTTATGTGAAGGCAGTGCTGCTGTGTGTTCTGGAGGGCTATGTGTTCCATGTGGTGTGGTGCAAGTGTTGACCTTCTCCTCTTGACCAGCTATTCTGGTCTTGGCTGGAGAGTGCACAGCTTCAAATTTGGATACATAAGTGCATCTTTCACCAGTCTGAGTACTGGGAGGTAAAAAGAGAGGGTTATCAGTGTACATGAGGTAGTTGCTACATTGCCTCAGGATGCCCAAGTTCATCAGGTTAATAAGAGAAAGCAGAGGGAACTGATTTTAGACATGCCTGGAGGGGTGGGCATTAATAATAAGTACTGGAGTTTCCTTGTAGACCGTTTCATGCTGGTAGCACTTTTGTGTGTTACATTAATTGCTACAGGAAGTCCAGTAAAGTGCTAGACTAATAAGCTAGTAAAAGTGCAGCAGAAGAGAAAATTAGCAGATCTCAGAAGTTATAAACAGTCCAGGATACAGCAAATCTGTATTTGGACTAGACTAGTTACAGAAAAGGAAGGAAACAGTTTTTTTTTTTAGTAGAAAGTGAAGAGACAGAAGATAATGAGATAATTCAATATTCAGAAGCAAAAGGGGTGGGCCTTTACTAAGTTCTCACTATAAACAGTAGAATGAGCTGATGTAATGTGACTGGGGGTGGGGGGAGTGTCCAGTATCAACTTTATTTCAGAGGCTGACAATTTAAAGCCACCAGGACTTAAGACCACCACAAGAACTGGGCAAGTGGGTGGGAAAAAAACATTTGTCCAGATTACAGAGCTATGTATTAAATGGCAAGTGCAGAGACAATTGAAAATAAACACGTATCTTTTCCCAATTTCATAGCAGGCAGTAGGTTTGTCTCTCTGCAGTTTAAAACAGCTTCAGCAAACAGGTATATTTGATTTAAAACACTGGCTATTAAAGGCAGAGAACAGAAAACAGCCAACTTATTCAATCAACAATAACAGTTTTGCAGGAATGCCCCTAGCCAAATAAACCCATCCAATTCTCTCTCTGCGACACAGAAAACAAGACAGGCCTCTAAACAAAAGCTTTCACTGCAAACTGAAGGTCACAACTGTGACAGATATTTAGCTCTATCACAGAACAAAAAGGACAGTAAAAACAGTTGTCCAGATTACAGAGATATGTATTAAATGAAAAGTGCAGAGACAATTGAAATAAAACACTTACCTTTTCCCAATATCACAGCAGCCAGTAGGTCAGTCTTTATGCAGCTTAGAACAGCTTCAGTAAACAGGTATATCTGATTTCAAATTCTGGCTATTAAAGGCAGAGAACAGAAACCAGCCCAATTATCCAATCAACTATAACTGTTTTGCAGGACTGCCCATAGCCAGATTAAACCAGTTCAGTTCTCTCTCTGCCACAAATAAAACAAGACATGCCTCTAGACAACAGATTTCACTGCAAACTTAGGGTCACGACCATAACCGATATTCCGCTCTATCACACAACAAAAGACATTGAAAACAGTTGTACAGATTACAGAGATATGTATTAAATGAGAAGTGCAAAGACAATTGAAAATAAACACTTATCTTTTCCCAATATCACAACAGGCAATAGGTCAGTCTCTCCACAGCTTAGAACAGCTTCAGCAAACAGGTATATCTGATTTAAAACTCTGGCTATTAAAGGCAGTGAATAGAAACCAGCCCAATTATCCAATCAATAGTAACAGTTTTGCAGGAATTCCCCTAGCTGGATTAAACCAGTCCATTTCTCTCTCTGCCACAAAGAAGACAAGACAGGCCCCTAGACAAAAGATTTCACTGCAAACTGAGGGTCACAACAGTAACAGATATTCAGCTCTATCACACAACAAAATGGACAGTAAAAACAGTTGTCCAGATTACAGAGATATGTATTAAATGAGAAGTGCAGAGACAACTGAAAATAAACACATATATTTTCCCAATTTCACAGCAGGCAGTAGGTTTGTCTCTTTGCAGCTTAGAACAGCTTCAGTAAACAGGTATATCTGATTTAAAACTCTGGCTATTAATTCTAATTTTAATTCTGGTCTTGGAAGTGGAAATAATTTTAGAAGTGAAACCTATTACAATAAAACATCCACTAGTGTTGATAATTATAGGTTAGCTTTTCCTATTCCAATATCTAATCAGATGGGTTGGATTAGGGGTATCATTTCTAACAACTGGAAGGTCATACTTGGTAATACGGAATTATGTTCAGTGATTGGGAAAATGCCATTATTTACATATAAAAAAACTAAGAGCATTAAAACTATAGTTGAAACAGTCAAGCAAGTTGAGAATGAGGCAGGGTGTCACGGCACTTTTCCATGCAATAATTGTAAGCAATGTAGATATATATCTGGTAATAGTACTATTTTCTTTAAACATCTTAGAAAGACGATTTATAGCAAAGGACACTACACTTGTAATACACAATTTGTAGTTTATGTGGCCGTGTGTGATTCCTGTGGAGAATTTTATGTAGGCAAAACTATAAGGGCTCTACACAAACGCATTTATGAACATGTGTTGGCCATTAGGAAGAAGGATTTATCTAACGCTTTAGCCAGACATGTTTCAGTATGTAACGTGTTTAAAAAGTTCAGGTTTTCCGTTTTGGAAAGGGTGGAATATCACTCATTTGCTGGGAATTTTAAGGTGTATTTAGAGTGTAGGGAAGCATTTTGGCAAATTCTGCTGAACGCAGATCAGCCACCTGGGTTGAACGATGTTATCAACATCAAATGTTTCCTACAACTAAATAGAATATAAATGGTTATATGTATTTTTAGTATAAATGGAAAAATCATATAGTTTTATCTAAATTACTATGTAATTTAATGAAGTTTTTATTGTTGTGTTCAATTGATTGGTTGTATTTAGACCATGTGATTTAACTTGTGGGTACTTATATATGTGTTGTCTTGTGATAATCTTCTCTGATGAAGTTCATTTGTCATTAAATGTGAACGAAACGCGTAAAAGAAGGTTCATTATTTGGCTGCTATTCATCTTGGGCTTGCCTGGTTGTTCTTATTAAACACTTATCTTTTCCCAATATCACAACAGGCAATAGGTCAGTCTCACCACAGCTTAGAACAGCTTCAGCAAACAGGTATATCTGATTTAAAACTCTGGCTATTAAAGGCAGCAGCCCAATTATCCAATCAATAGTAACAGTTTTGCAGGAATTCCCCTAGCCGGATTAAACCAGTCCATTTCTCTCTCTGCCACAAAGAAGACAAGACAGGCCCCTAGACAAAAGATTTCACTGCAAACTGAGGGTCACAACAGTAACAGTTATTCAGCTCTATCACACAACAAAATGGACAGTAAAAACAGTTGTCCAGATTACAGAGATATGTATTAAATGAGAAGTGCAGAGACAATTGAAAATAAACACATATATTTTCCCAATTTCACAGCAGGCAGTAGGTTTGTCTCTTTGCAGCTTAGAACAGCTTCAGTAAACAGGTATATCTGATTTAAAACTCTGGCTATTAAGGCAGAGAACAGAAAACAGCCCAATTATCCAATCAGCAATAACGGTTTTGCTGGAATGCCCCTAGCCAGATTAAACCATTCCAATTTTCTCTCTGCCACAAAGAAAATAAGACAGACCTTTAGACAAGAGATTTCACTGCAAACTGAGCATCACAACAGTAACAGATATTCAGCTCTATCACACAACAAAATGGACAGTAAATGCCAATGTACAGATTACAGGTATATATATTAAATGAGAAGTGCAGAGACAATTGAAAATAAACACTTACCTTTTCCCAATATCACAGCAGGCAATAGGTCAGTCTCTCTGCAGCTTAGAACAGCTTCAGTAAACAGGTATATCTGATTTAAAACTCTGGCTATTAAAGGCAGAGAACAGAAACCAGCCCAATTATTCAATCAATAGTAACAGTTTTGCAGGAATTCCCCTAGCCGGATTAAACCAGTCTCTCTCTGCCACAAAGAAGACAAGACAGGCCTCTAGACAAAAGATTTCACTGCAAACTGAGGGTCACAACAGTAACAGATATTCAGTCCTATCACACAACAAAAACAACAGTAAAAACAGTTGTCTAGATTACAAAGATGTGTATTAAATGAGAAGTGCAGAGACAATTGAAAATAAACACATATCTTTTGCCAAATTCACAGCAGGCAGTAGGTTTTTCTCTTTGCAGCTTAGAACAGCTTCAGTAAACAGGTATATCTGTTTTAACACTCTGGCTATTAAAGGCAGAGAACAGAAACCAGCCCAATTATCCAATCAGCAATAATGGTTTTGCTGGAATGCCCTTAGCCAGATTAAAACAGTCCAGTTCTCTCTCTGC
Source organism: Protopterus annectens (assembly GCF_019279795.1). Taxonomy (NCBI): domain Eukaryota; kingdom Metazoa; phylum Chordata; order Ceratodontiformes; family Protopteridae; genus Protopterus; species Protopterus annectens. The sequence continues at coordinate 1,285,263,467 of NC_056726.1, read as the reverse complement.
CACAAAGAAAACAATACAAACCTCTAGACAAAATATTTCACTGCAAACTGAGCATCACAACAGTAACAGATATTTAGCTCTATCATACAATGAAAAGAACAGTAAAAATAGTCCAGATTACAGAGATATGTAT
>NC_056726.1:1285193334-1285258334 GCF_019279795.1 Protopterus annectens | reverse complement strand
TCCTACTACTCATTTCCTTTAGTACCAAAAAAAAAAAAATACTGTTAGACTTTGCTAAAAACTATGTATACTGTGAAACTTGTTGACGTAGTATGCTGTTGTTGTTGGTGTTTGCTATTCAAATGTATGTATTATAAATCACTGTGGAGCTTTTCTCCCCGAGCCTCCACTGAAAATGGGTACCTGTTGGCTCAGTGGACCTTCCCGATAAGCAAATGCAAATAAATAAATAAAATAAATTTACCCCAGTGGGCCAAATTACCTCAGAGTAAACAGTATTGGGGCCATGTAATTATCAGATTGAGACTGCTTCAACACAGCTCCTCATCTTAACCAATGAAAATCAGTGTGATATGGCAGACTGTGAGTGTGAATTTCCTCCAGTAAGCTATTGAACTGTCTGTGGTACAGGTCTTGCGCACGTATGAAGTTCACTGCCTTAATAACAACATCCATGACATGATCCATCTTTAATGCTTTACTACAAAGCACTTCTCTGTGAATTATGCAATGGACACAGTGAATTTGATGGTCTGAATTCACAGCTAGTAGTTTTTCCTTTAACTTTGTTGCCACGCCAGCTTTTCTACCAACCATTTGCAGTGCTCCATCTGTAGACAGTCTCACAGGTTGTGTTCCAGTCTACACCTATTTTATCTAGTGCACATATCAAACTCACAAATATATCATCCTCGTTGTTGCTCCTCTCATCGGTACCAGTTCCACAAATTCTTCCGTTACCTGCATATCGCCATCTATACCACATATATAAACTGCAAGTTGGGCTGTGTCACTTGCATCTGTACTTTCATCAGTTGCTAGAGAAAATGCTACAAATTTAGCAACTTTTTCTTTTAGTTGACTGTTAAGATTTTCTGATAATTCATTAATGCTATCTGCAACTGTATTTCTTGAAAGGCTTATGTTTGCAAATGATTGACATTTTTCAGGGCAAATATCTTCTGCAGCCACCAGCATACATTTCTTTATATAGTCTGTTTCCAAAAAAGGCTTTGGTGACACAGCTATTTCTTGTGCAGTCCTATAAATTGCCCAAACTGCAGCATCACCAGCTTGATGAACATGTTTAAACAGTAACTGCTGCTTTCTGAGTGACTGTTCTAACTTCTTAACATTTTTGTTCATGCATCTTTCCATTATATTCTCAAACTTCGAAGTGTGAATACTTCTGCAATGCCTCCAAATGTTATATTCCTTCACCACAGGCTATGTTTTGCTTACAAATCAAACAAGTTGGTTTTCCATTCACTTCATCAAAAACGTACAAGGTTTTCCACTTTTCCTGCACCATACAATGTCCTTCATTAACTATTCTTTTCTTTGAAAACATGATGAAGGTATGCAAAGTATTTTTATATATATTTATATATATTCAATCTAACACTGCAACTGACAAAGTAAGACTACTGCTCAAAGACAGATTGCTCCATGACAGCTGCTCAAAACAATAACCAGAATCTGTTGCAATTTCATCCAAAGCACAGGACTGGCCACTACATTGACTACAACTACCCACTTATTTTTTAAAACAAGCCTACATTTCAATTTGATTAATGTCTTCCGACTATCCCACACCAGTGACTTTGGAGACACTGATTTGCTGTGCTCCTGTCTGTCATGGGCCTTTTGGTCCTGCCCCCCCCCCCCAACAGAATTGACTGTAACTCTTAATTATTTGTGAGAAAACTACTCATTTTATGAAGAACAGACCAAAATATGAGGCAAACATCTGGAGAGTCTGTGAAATTCCAGACAGATGAGTAGTATGTTTGGGATAGGGATGGCAATGAAGACACTGTTTAGGTGAGCGATTGGAGTGAGTGAGTCAATGCATGTATGAATGCTGAAGAGACTGTGTGGGTGAGCGATCGGAGTGAGAGAGTGAGTGAGTGACTGACTGAATGCTAAAGAGACTGTGTGGGAGTGAGTGAGTGAGTGAGTGAGTGAGTGAGTGAGTGAGTGAGTGAGTGAGTGAATGTATGAAAGCTGAAGAGACTGTGCGGTTGAGCGATCAGAGTGAGTAAGTGAATGCACGTAGGAAAGGTGAAGAGACTGTGTGGGTGTGCAATGGGAGTGAGTGAGTGAATGCATGCATGAAAGCTGAAGAGACTGTGTGGGTGTGCGATCAGAGTGAGTGCATAAGTGAATGCATGCATGAAAGCTGAAATGACTGTGAGGGTGAGTGAGTGAGTGAGTGAGTGAGTGAGTGAGTGAGTGAGTGAGTGAGTGAGTGAGTGAGTGAGTGAATGCATGTATGAATGCTAAAGAGACTGTGTGGGTGTGAGACTGGAGTGAGTGAGTGAGTGAGTGAGTGAGTGAGTGAGTGAGTGAGTGAGTGAGTGAGTGAGTGAGTGAGTGAGTGGTGAGTGAGTGAGTGAGTGAGTGAGTGAGTGAGTGAGTGAGTGAGTGAGTGAGTGAGTGAGTGAGTGAGTGAGTGAATGTATGAAAGCTGAAGAGACTGCATGGTTGAGTGATGGGAGTGAGTAAGTGAATGCACGTAGGAAAGCTGAAGAGACTGTGTGCATGTGCGATGGGAGTGAGTGAATGCATGTATGAAAGCTGAAGAGACTGTGTGAGTGTGCGATCAGAGGGAGTGAGTAAGTGAATGCATGCATGAAAGCTAAAGAGAATGTATGGGTGAGCGATGTGAGTGAGTGAGTGAGTGAGTGAGTGAGTGAGTGAGTGAGTGAGTGAGTGAGTGAGTGAGTGAATGCATGTATGAATGCTATGGGAAGCTTTGACAGCAGATGGGATTCAGGATCTACTTCTTGAGAGGTGTGAACTCCTTTACAGTGCTCATGTTAGGTACTTAGAAGCAGATTTTATTACATAAAGAACAACAAACCACAGAACACTAAACTATCACTTCGTTTTTTTATAAGAAAGAGACTTCAGTTAACACTTTTTGTTTTGGTTCCAGTGCACACCCATGCCATTTAGTTAAATCTTTGCATATTGAGAATTTTATACAGCTAAATCTTTTTGTTCAGATGATGAAAAATTCCAAGAGGTGGTTATGGATATAGTAAATAGTTAAGTAGAAGTTATAGTCAGAATATCCTTCTTACCACCTGGCAGAAAGTGGAAGAACAGGAAAGGAAAGTATATAATAATTGTTTTATGGCAGAAAAATTAGTAAGGATAGAGAAAAAAATGGAATAAGTATTCCTGATATGCCTCCTTTGTAGAAGGGGTAGCACATATTCTCAAAAAAATGGTATATAGTTAAATCTGAGATGGTATATAGGGATATGAAGCTTAATATCTCATATAGAAATGCTTTAAGTATTGGAAGTTGTATAGTACATACAGGAACAAATGACAAGGGCATTAATATGGAATCCAAGGACTGCACAACTTGTAAGTTTAAGGGGAAAGATGGCACATATATGATTAATAATAGGGCATTTGTGGTCCCTGGGGTATATAATTGCTACCAGAAGATGGTAATATATGGACTAGTTTGCCCGTGTAATAAGTATAACAGGTAAGGGTGAGAATACAGGAGCATATATAACATTAAGTATCCTATTTGTTTGCTTATTTTTTCGAGTTATTTATAGCACTTTGTCTACTGTATATTTTTCTAGCTAGTTTCACTGTGTGTGAGGTATTAACTGGAAATTGTCCACTTTTATTAAGCATCTGTTGGGTTGTTTGATTCTGAAAACTTGTTTGCAGTTAAAAGCTTTCTCTAGAGGCTCCTTTAGCTGTTTAAAACTTTCATTTAAAGGCTCACTGCTGCTTTTCTGCTGTGAGAAACATTTCTGCATTTTATAGTTGGTGGCTTTGCAGTTGCCCACCCCTACTGTAAATTTGATCTGGGACCCTCCACCCAGTCTAGTGTCATTACCTCATTCTACCTAATACAGGGAGAACATTTGAGAAGGCCATTCAGCTTAGTTACTGCTCCTCCTTTCTCTCTTTCCACTTAAAAAAAAACTCTAAGCTTGTTTCCTGCCTTTCCTGTGGGTAGTCTAGTCTGGATACAGATTTGCTGTGTCCAGGACTATTTGTGGGCTTCTAAGCCCCTAAACCTTTTTGTGTTGGAGGGAAGCCTTCTAGCTTAATTTTGTTTCTTAGAACTAGCCAGTTTTTTAGTTTCAGCACTCAAGTCTGTTTCTTTGAGCTCAGCACTTGTTCAGAACTTATTGTAAGCACTAAATAAGCTACAAATTACTACAGCACTCAACTTTCCTCACTGTCTAGAGGAAAACAGTTTCTAGTACTTAACAAATAAGCACCTATCCAGGCATGTCTAAGGGTCAGCTCCTGTTGTTTCCCCCTGTCTACCTGATGAATCTGGGCATCTTGGGGCAATGCAGCAATTGCCTCATGTACACAAACAACCCTCTCCTCCTACCACCCAACACTACAACCTGTGAGAGATGCACTTATATAGCCAAACTGGAAGCAAGGCTCTCTTCACCTAAGACTGGACTAGACAGTCAAGAGGAGAAGGTAAACACTTGCACCACAACATACTCAGCACATAGTCCCTCAAAACCTACACCACCAAAACACATACATAGAAACACAAAACACACACCTACATTAGCGGAGGCTCTCAGTAAAAACCTGCCCAAGCAAAAGGGACCTCCAAAGCAGAAACACCAGCAACCTCCACCCCCCAACACAACCCAAATGACACATAGCCCACAAACTCAGTGTGCCACTCAACCACAGCCCATAAGGCATAACAACATACCCAACACTCTAGTCATAAGTGATTCTATAGTCAGGCACACTGATGTTCCACTCACTAGGCTAAACAAGGAGAAAGTTACTGTCAGCTGCCTGTCAGGTGACGGGATCCGCCACATAACACATGCACTCAGGTCACTCCACAACAAGTACAAATATGATTCTGTCATTGTCCATGTTGGTGTGAATGACCTGAGACATACCTCTCTGGACTACATGAAAAGAGGAGCTGTCCTATCTTGTAGCCCAAGCAGGTATGACCCCAGCCCTAAGTAGCATCCTGCCATCACCCAGAATGATACCACAGTACAAGGACAAAATGATTGACTTCAGCAATTGGCTAAGCTTTTGGTGTCATTCTAAGGGGATCCAGTATCTGTCTGCCTCGGATGACATGATCGACAAACCACGATGCTTTGCCATAGATGGCCTGCACCTGTCGCCCCTGGGATTCCGGATACTGGCTAAGGCTCTAGCCACCCCTATAGTGCCTTTTTTAGGCAAGGTTCAAATGACAAATTCACCACCGTAACAGGTACAAGCAAGAAGAATCTGAGGGTACTGCTACTCAGTGCTAGAAATTTAAACCTCAAAATGCACTCACTCGAGGCACTCCTTAAAATGGAGAACATCGACATCTGTGCAGTCACAGAGACCTGGTTCAGGGCCCCAGACTGTACCATTGCATTACCAGGCTATAATTCATACCACACCTTTCGGCCACCTAACCTGGACTAAAACACTAAAGGCAGAGGCGTGTCCATATTCATTAAGGATATCCACACCTCCAGGCTAGTTGCTCAGCATAATGCATCCAAGATTATCCAAGTGCAACTAACTCTGGGCTAGACCAGAATCCAAATTGTAGCTTGCTACAGATCCCCCACCATGCCCCAGGATTCCCACTCCTCATTTCTTGATACACTGGAAAATATTAGGGTACAACCTAACACCCTAATAATGGGCGACTCCAACTACCCCACCATTAACTGGGAAAACTACTCATGTACCAACTCTTGTGCTCAACGTTTTCTGGAATTCATAAATTCCAATGCCTTGGATCAACGTATCCACACCCCCACCAGGGGCAGCAATATACTAGACCTGGTTATTACCAACATGGGCAACCGGTGCTCCACACCAGCGGTCAATTCCTCGTTGGTCAGATCCGACCACAAGCTAATCACCCTAGACATCCACATCCCTCCCCCACCCCCCACCCCCATTAGGGAAACCACAGTAAAAAATTTCTCCAAAGCCAACTTCACGCTTCTTAAGACAGAAGAGGCAAACTTCACAACACCCATGCTGACGGACAATAGAGGTATGACTGCTGAATCTTACACAAATGCACTTTATAAGCACTTACACGAGTGCATGGATCGTGCAATCCCAAACAGAACCAAGATGCTATCCTCCAAAAAAAAGGAAGCCAATCTGGTGGTCCCCTGCCATAAACAAACTCTACAACAGAAGAAAGAAACTGTTGCAAAAAAGAGTAAAATCCCATGATTGGAGAAACTTCCTGGTCAGCTTCAGTAAGAAGCTGAGATCCCTCATAAAATCCTCCAAAGCTAGTTATGAAAACAAAATCGCCACTGGCTCTAAAGACAAGCACAAAGCATTCTATAGCTATGTCAAGAATCTCAATGGCAACACTCAGATCTGCTCTGAGTTACAGCACAATGACACTAAATATACAGAACCAACTGATATTGCCAACATCCTGGCAGATAGGTTCAGTGCTAACTTTACACCCCTGTCATCCCCTAAAGGGCCCATCTCTATACCAGAAGAATGCAAAGCTCCTGTAATCATGGCTGCACAGGTAAAAAACACACTATCCAAAGCCAAGAACACAACATCCATGGGACCTGACAACATCCCAGGCAGTGTTCTACATGAACTACAGAACGATCTGGCACCCGACCTAAGTACCATGTTCAATCATAGCTGCACCTCAGGTTATGTACACACTGAATGGCGCACAGCAATGGTTATCCCACTCCACAAAGGGGGAGCCACCACAGACCCCGGAAACTATCGCCCCATTAGCGTAACGAGCCTGGTCTGCAAGGCTATGGAATGTATCATCATGGAACTTATAAACAATGACATTGGTAATCTCCAAACTCAGGACCCCTCCCAGTTTGGGTTTGTAAAAGGCAGATCATGTCTCCTAAACCCGATAGACTTCTTTGAAGCAGTCACCAAAGCCATAGATGAGGGTAAGGTGGTTCACACAGCCTATCTAGATCTTACCAAGGCTTTTGACACCATCCCCCACTCTGGAATTATAGATAAACTCACTAAACTAGGTAGAAATCCCTATGTCACAAGATGGGCAGCCAACTGGCTCACTGACAGAACCCACACTGTGAAAGTAGCAGACTCCAAATCCAACTTCAGACCAGTGACAAGTGGAGTACCACAGGGTTCAGTCCTGGGTCCTCTTCTGTTTGGTATCTACTTCTCTGAAGTACAGGCTAACACAGAAGGTCTTTGGCTAACGAAGTTCACAGATGACTGCAAATTAGGAGCCATAACTGAAACTCCTAATGATGTGGACAGCCTACAAAAGGGCCTCACTGAGACAGATGCCTGATGTAAAAGCCATGGCCTCAAGCTCAATGCCAAAAAGTGCATTGTCGTCCCTTTTGGTAAAAACTCTGTACCCATGAACTACCACATAAGTGGTAGTCTACTTAACACCAAAAGAGTGATGAGTGACCTTGGGACACAGGTGGACAGTAGTCTTTCCTTTCATAATCATATCACCACAGTAGTCAGGAAATTCTTCTACGTGGCACACCTCATCACAAAAGGTTTCTCATCCAGGAAAAAAGAGGTCATTGTTCTCCTCTACTCGTCACTAATTAGACCCATTATAGAGTACAATGCCCCTTATGGTATGTACAACAACTGGAAAGGCCGCAGACATACCTCACAAAGAGGATTACCAGCCTCAAACAGATGCCCTATGCAGACAGTCTCAAAAAACTCCAGCTTTACTCCTTCGCCAGCAGCGGCCTTAGGTCAGCTGGTGCCCTAGGCAAAAGGGCTCCACAGCGCCCCCCCACACCACCCAGGTGCCCCCAAAGTGCCCCTGCTACAGCGGCGCCCTAGGCGGCCGCCTAGTTGGCCTATGCCTAAGGCCAGCCATGTCCGTCGCATATCGCCTACTCAAAGGCGATCTCTGCCTAACACACAAAGCTATGTCAAACCCAGAAGTTTTAGACATGCTCCACTTAAAGAAATCCCAATCCCTATGAGCTACACGCTCTAGGGACCTAATCCTTGTCACCACAATAAACAGAACATGCTGGAGGGATAGATTCCTGTCCCAGAGACTTTCCATACTCTGGAACAAGCTACCTATCTATATCAAACAAAGCTCCTCATTAGCACTCTTCAAGAAAAATCTTGATGATTGGATGGGAGATAGGAAATTCACCCCGTGGATCATTTCTGTGGCTTTGCTCAACAGTGGCACAGGAAAATAATTTTCTTGGGTGGCGAAAGCCAGGGTACCTTTTGGCTAGGCTTATATAGGCCCTAGGGCCAATAGCCTAGTACCTACCTATGAACCTATATAAGGGACATTAAAAGTAACTCTCCCACTAGTCCAGTTGCATCACATTTTATGGAAACACATAGTGGTGATTTTGATTTGTTAAAGTTTTTTATTATGTATGTATTGAAGAATTCAGAATTATATTTAAATCCTTCTGACTCCTTGTTGCAAAACGAAGAATGGTTTATTTTCACATATGACACATTGCAACCTGGGGTGCTCAATAGTGAGCTTCTTATGGAATATTTGATCTGATAGGATTTTATGCAATTTTATCTATTATTATTATTACAGTTGTATATTAAATAATGTAATTAGATCATATTTAATTTAAATTACATTAATTTATGATACGTATGTGTTTTTGAAGTGGGAATAATAGTAATACAAATGCATATTTTGTACTGTTTGCACATACTGTATATTTTGTACTTATGGTCTTGTATATTTAGTAGTTATGGTCGTGTTTCTTTAAGAATTTTGAAAATTGAATAATTGAATGATTTGTTTTGATATATATTTGTATGTGTGAGTGCTGTACAAACTTTTGAACCTAGAAGGTGTAAGCCAATGTGCTAGTTCAGTGTTCTGTGGTTCATTGTTCTTTTATATAATAAAATCTGCTTCTAAGTGCCTAATGTGAGTGATAATTTGTGGAAGCGTGGATATTAGGCATTATTCATGGAGAAAGTGTTTTTTGAATCTTTTACAATACTCCCATAGCCTAAGTAATCAAGAATTGTGTCATCTGCCTACCTTTTGCTTTGCAGAGAGGTACAAGGCAAGGGTGTCATTTATTTCACCTCTTATTTGTCCGTGCCATTGAAACACTAGCAGTGTTTTTACATCAATACCATGCTGATATGGGTATAAAGGTTAACAAGAACACTCTGTACTCTTCCTTATGGTTTGTGGGTGATGTGTTATTTGGATCAATGATCAACTTACTAACTTGTCAATAATTCTTAATTCGTTAGAAACTTTTGGAAGGGTCTATATTAGAACACCGAACATTTAAAATGTTGAGTGTTCTAATATCGACTGAAAATATCGAAGAAGCAGAAAACCGAATTCTTTCCTAGGGAAAGAATTTGGTTGTCCGTTTCTGTTGCTTCAGTATTTTCAGCGCTCTGTTGGAAAGTTACGGGTCAGGTTCAGGTAAATGTGCGATTGAGTGCGGGTTAGGTATGTGTGCAATTGTGTGGACATGAGGGTTAGGGTGGGATAGGTAAGTTAGGGTTAGAGTGCGGGTGAGGTGAGTGTGCGATAGTGACGGACCTTAGGGTTAGGGTTTGGGTTAAGGTAAGTTGGATAGTTAGTGGTGTATAGTTTAGTATAGGGTTAGGTGTAAGATTTTAGGTGCATGTGTGTGGATTGCTGTTTGTTTGGTGTGCTTGTATTGTGTGTATGTGTTTTGGAACAGCAAATTTTTTCCCTAAAAATTCGCTATTCTGAACATTCGATGTTTGGTATTTTCGATTGGTAGGGTTCGATATTAGAACACTCGACATTTTGAATGTTCGGTGTTCTAATATAGACCCCTTTTGGAAGCATCTCTGGCCCAACCCTAAATCATTGCAAGTAAAAGATGTTACTTTTCAACTCAAGTGTAGCACGCTAAAGTGGGACTCAAGAGGGGAAGAATATCACAGTGGTTAAATCTTGCACCTACATGAGGATCCATTTCTCTTTAGAAATTTGGGATGTTCCTGATCTTAATCTGAAACCAGTACTACACAATTTGATGTCAACCCAACTAAAATACATTCCATAAAAATGTTCTTACTTCCCAAGTATCTTTTTTTATGCTAGACACATTCTGTTTCTGGATAAAACCCAATACCCAGAAAGATTTCAGAAACTTTATTGTTCCTTTCTTGGGATAACAAACCACTGATGATTTGTTGTAAAAATGTTAATGGGATCAATTAATAAAGGAGGACTAAGGGTTCCAAACCTTATGATATACTCCAAAGTGGCCTAAATCACACAAAGTTTACAAGGTAGGACACTACCAACACCTACTTGGGTACTGGTGGAAGTGTAGGTTATCAGTTAGCTCAAAATGGAAAAATCAAAATTTAGGCCTCAAGGGGTAGGAGTATGTGTGACTTACTTAGATTATTTGGCCAGAAGAAGGGCTTTATGTCTTGTCTATGGGATAAAATATAGGAAAACTTTCTTTACCAGATAGAACACAATCTATTCACTATCTACAATGGGTCAATCAGGTGATCTCCTTTTGATAGGACATATATTCTAGGAATCAGGATGGCCTAATATATTTTCAGGCTTGGAGAGATATACTGGAGGAGGAGGATGGTAGAAAGCTAAGGCAATATTTTCAGTTAAGGTAGCTGCTCCAAGGCACCCAAATACTGAATTCAATTAATACAAATCTCACCAATACTGGTGGTCCATAACTTTTTAAGCACAAGGTTTCCCCTAGAAGGACATTTTGACCATCATTTGCAAACATGTTACAGATATAACACATGTATTATGTATCTACTCCAGCTCAAATGGGCTGAGACCATGAACAGTGGCTACTGGAACATAGTCCTAGCAGCATGGCGAGAATCCTCAGACCTTCCAGTCCTAGCTTTCACTTATTACAAATTGATACAGCAATAGCAACACAACCCACTTAGGATCTTCAGTAGGCAAAGAACTGCAAACACTGCATAGTGCTGATGCAGCTTGCAACAACAGACTATCTCCATAAGCTATGGGGCCACACAAAGAGTAAGGTCATATGGAAGATGGTACAGGGTTCTGTTTCATGGGCACGGAGATACTGTCTACCAAATCAACTCTACAACACCCAACACAAGTGGTTGACAAAGGTCACTATCATGGTAGTAGCTATCATTTTCAAGCAGTGGAAATCTTACCCTGTTGATATATTGCAGAGTTTTGCTCTTACGAACAGAGTTTATGGTACAAATACAGGAAGGACACCTAGAGTAAGGAAGTTCAGGAGTACTGGTCCTCTTCTTTTCTGAATCAGCCATTAAAGTGCTGGTTACCAGCTACGGTATAGAAGCATAGTTAGGACACTCTTTTCTCAAGTCACATCCCTGAGGTGGCAGCAAATTCTTTACAGCTCTCTCTTTTTTCTGCATGCTATTCTAGATGGTGTTTATAATTAATTGTTCAGAGAAAAACCTATGAACCTATGAACAGTGTTTTGATTTATGCATTGTTACTCTTTTTTTAAATGATACACTTTATTCGATGTTGGAATTAAAATATTCTTTATACACTTTGACAGGTGCATGAATTTAATGGCTCTTTCTAATGTTTAATAATTTGTGAGTAGGAGTTTTCATTATTGCTGGAATATAGTCTTTCATCCTTACAGCTGTAAATTAATGTTCTAAACAGCATTCAAAGCATATGATAACATAAGTTTGTTTCAAGATTTTTGCTAAAACTGGATTTGATCTGTTCTTTGTTAGTTGATACCTTGAAAAAAGATTATTATTTAAAAAAAAACAATAGTCTCTTTCTTGCATGAACACACACACAAATGTACAGCTTATACCTTATAAGAATAAAACACTTCCTTTCTCTCCTTCGGCTTTTCCCGTCAGGGGTCGCCACAGCGGATCATCTCTTTCCATTTCTTCCTATCCTCTGCATCTTGCTCTGTCACACCAACCGCCTGCATGTCCTCTCTCACCACGTCCATAAACCTTATCTTAGGCCTTCCTCTATTCCTCTTACCTGGCAGCTCCATCCTTAGCATCTTTTTCCCAATATACCCATCATCCCTCCTCAGCACATGTCCAAACCAACGCAATCTCGTCTCTCTTGCTTTGTCTCCAAACTGTCCAACATGAGCTGACCCTCTAATATACCGATTCCTAATCCTATCCATCCTAGTCACACCGATTGCAAATCTTAACATCTTTAACTCTGCCACATCCAGCTCTGACTCCTGCCTTTTGTCAATGCCACTGTCTCCAACCCATATAACATAGCTGGTCTCACTACACTCTTGTAGACCTTCCTTTCACTCTTACGGATACCGTCTGTCACAAATCACTCCTGACACTCTTCTCCACCCATTCCACCCTGCCTGTACTCTCTTCTTCACCTCTCTTCCACATTCACCATTACTCTGAACTGTTGATCCCAAGTACTTAAACTCGTCCACCTTTACCAACTCTACTCCCTGCATCCTCACCATTCCTCTACCCTCCCTCTCATTTACACACATATATTCTGTCTTAGCCCTGCTGACCCTCATTCCTCTGCTCTCTAGAGCATATCTCCACCTCTCCAGAGTCTCCTCAACCTGATTCCTACTCTCACTACAGATCACAATGTCATCTGCAAACATCATAGTCCACGTGGCCTCCTGTCTGATCTCATCTGTCAACCTGTCCATCACCACTGCAAATAAGAAAGGACTCAGAGCTGATCCTTGATGTAATCCCACCTCCACCTTAAACGGATCTGTCACTCCCACTGCAGTCCTCACCACTGTCATACTACCCTCGTACATATCCTGTACCACTCTTACGTACTTCTCTGCCACTCCCGACTTCCTCATACAATACCACAACTCTTCTCTAGGCACCCTGTCATATGCTTTCTCCAAGTCTACAAAGACACAGTGCAACTCCTTCTGACCTTCTCTGTATTTCTCCATCAACACTCTCAGAGCAAACATTGCATCTGTAGTGCTCTTTCCTGGCATGAAACCATACTGCTGATCACTAATCATCACCTCCCTTCTTAACCTTGCTTCCACTACTCTTTCCCATAACTTCAAGCTGTGACTAATCAGTTTTATCCTCTGTAGTTACTGCAGCTCTGCACATCACCCTTATTCTTAAAGATAGGCACCAAAACACTTTTTCTCCACTCCTCAGGCATCCTCTGACTTTCCAAAATTTCATTAAACAATCTAGTTAGAAATTCCACTGCCATTTCTCCTAAGCACCTCCATGCTTCCATTGGTATGTCATCTGGGCCAACAGCCTTTCCATTCTTCATCCTCTTCATAGCTGCCCTTACTTCCTCCTTGCTAATCTGTTTCACTTCCTGATTCACTATCCCCACATCATCCAACCTTCTCTCTCTCATTCTCTTCATTCATCAGCCTCTCAAAATACTCTTTCCATCTACTCAACACACTCTCCTCTCTTGTGAGTACCTTTCCCTCACTATCCTTTATCACCCTTACATGCTGCACATCTTTCCCAGCTCTGTCCCTCTGTCTAGCTAATCGGTACAGGTCCTTTTCTCCCTCTTTAGTGTCCAATCTCTCGTACAACTCTCCATATGCCCTATCCTTAGCTTTTGCCACCTCTCTCTTTGCCATGCCTCATCTCCTTATACTCATGTCTACTTTCTTCATCTCTTTGACAATCCCACTTCTTCTTCGCCAGCCTCTTCCTCTGTATACTCTCCTGTACTTCCTCATTCCACCACCAGGTCTCCTTGTCCTCCTTCCTCTGTCCAGATGTCACACCAAGCACCTTTCTAGCAGTCACCCTTACTAGTTCTGCTGTAGTTACCCAGCTATTGGTAACTCTCCACTGCCTCCCAGTGCCTGTCTTAACTCTTCCCTAAACTCCACTTCACAATCACCCTTTTTAACTTCCACCATTTAATCCTTGGCACAGCTTTCACATTCCTCCTCCTCTTCTTGATCACCAACGTCATTCTACATACCACCAATCTATGCTGCTTAACTACACTTTCCCCTGCCACCACTTTACAGTCTCCAATCTCCTTAAGACTGGCCCTCCTACATAGTATATAATCAACTTGTGAGCATCTTCCTCCACTCTTGTACGTCACCCTATGCTCCACCCTCTTCTTAAAATACGTTTTCACCACAGCCATGTCCATCCTTTTCGCAAAATCCACAATCATCTGACCTTCTGCATTCCTCTCCTTAACACTATACCTACCCATCACTTCCTCATCCCCTCTGTTCACTTCACCAACATGCCCATTAAAGTCCGCTCCAATCACTAGTCTCTCACCCTTGGGTACACTCACCACAACTTCATCCAACTCACTCCAAAATTTCTCTTTCTCTTCCATCGCACACCCAACTTGAGGAGCATATGCACCAACAACATTCATCATTACACCATCAATTTCGAGCTTCATAAACATCACTCGGTCAGACACTCTCTTCACGTCTAAAACACTCTTGGCATATTGTTCCTTTAGTATAACCCCTACCCCATTTCTCCTGCCATCCACACCATGATAAAACAATTTGAACCCGTTTCCTAAACACCTGGCCTTACTTCCCTTCCATCTGGTCACTAATTTTAATATTTTAATTAGAATAAATGTTTAATGGTCACAGTAAGAATAAACCTACTTACAAAGACATGCATCTGTAGTGTTTCTCACTAGGCTGCTGCTGAAAATTGGCTTTGTTCCAAGTCGGACTTTCCTGGTTAACAAATGTTAAATAAATAAATACTTGTTTTAATGGTCCATAATAAACTGTTGAAAAATAATAAGAAAAATGTATGAAATTAAAAGTTTCTCCCCGGGATTCATGAAGCTCGGCGCAAGGCCGGCGTAAGGGCTGCGCCGGCGGTGCAGTGAATAGCCGGCGTAGTAGCGCCATATGCATATTAATGAGAGTGCACCGCAACCACAGACACGCGTAGTGTGTACGTGAGCGAGCCCAAGTAGGATGCGTCCGGAGGCGTGGCTAAGCCGGCATGCGGTGAGCAACCTAATGTGCTGACTGCCACGGTCCGCCCATAATAGTAATGTCAGCAGCCAGGGCCCGTGCAGAATGAAACGCACGTAGAGTATGCAACATAGTACCCGTCCCAACTAAACGGAGAAGCAAATACAACCCACGTAGGCTTAAGTGTACCCGTCCAAGGAGCAAAGGATACGCATGAGACCGCGTTGTTCCGCAATGCACCGCCAGTGGTTATACAGAGAAGGTGTACAGCAGCATGTCAGCGCCGCACCGACATAGGAGTAGCGACTAAGGTCACCACCTGTCCCACTTTGCGAGGGGCAGTCCCTCTATGGGCAGTTGTGTCCCGGAAAAATATTAAAATGGCAAATGTGCTAAGATTACAATCTTAAAATGATATCCCGTATTTAATGTAATGGTAGCATGAATTGGTTATTTCTGTAACTGAAATACCTAAATGACACAAGAAACAGAATAAGCAACCAAACTGCCACAACAATAAGCTTTTATTTAGGCAAACAAGTGAAGTTCTATGCTATATAGTGACCGTGTGTATGTGTCGGCCTGTAAACTCAGATGTGAGTCCCAGAAATATCCCACCTTGGCAACTGGAAAAGGTGGCAACCCCAGTAGCGACATGGGCATGGTCACCAGGGTTACCAGCTGTCCCAATGTGCCGTGGACAGTCCCTCATTGGACAGGTGTGTCCCTGCAAAAATCGAAAAAATGGAAAATGACCTGAGATTCCCTGCCAAAAATATTCCCGCAATATACATGTAATAGTAGCATAAAACATATAATTTGTATATGAAACACATACATGGCATAAGAAATTGACTAAGGAACCCAAATGCCAACAGAATAAGCATATATCATGGCAAACAAGTAAAGTCCTGTCAACTCCACGTACTGTGGGTATGTGTTGTCCTGCAAAATCCGATGTTCCCACAAAACATGTCCCACTATGGTCATTGGAAAAGGTGCCAACCATAATGGTCACAAGCAGTAGTGACAGTACATAGCCGGGTAGCTGTGTTGACATAACAACAGGAAGGAACCAAGATACCTTAAACACAGGCAAACATGTGCATAGCAGCATATCCCACACCCAGCAACGTCTCTGTCGCATACACTGGATGGCGTATGTTGAAGTGTAATATCCAGAAGCAGAACCCATGCATTCAGATGTAATACACAATAGCCTCATTGTAGCATGTAAGTCCCACCCATGTACACCTGTGCACCCAAACCTGCTAGCATCCGTGTGCAGCTATACACCTACACACAATGTGCATACCTGAAATGTGGTAAGATGTTTGTGTTAGGCAGTGCCACGCAGGCAAATACATACCCCACATGTCACCAACCCACCTCAGGTACAGATATGGAAATGGCTGCATGTGAATGTGTCTGCAGAATGTGAACATCCCGCATGTGGTATGTACCCGTCCACACCATACAGGTTTGAAAAACGACACGGTGCACATAACTGTACACATGTGGACAAGTCGGGTTGTTGAACCACCGCATCGATGATTAGCTATGCAGAGAAGTCGAACACATATAGCGGAACACGTGCCTACCAAACAGGACGTCCTAACAGGGTGCTAAAGGCAAAGAAGGGAAGGTGGGACATCACATGTGGAGAGTAGCGTTGCCGGACGGCCAAATACACACGGTCAAGGTAAAGGACGGAACAACATGCATATGGCCGGATGTTGTCCGACAAATATATATAGAAACACATATGAAGTGCCAGTTTAGACTCGAAATACTATATAATGCATTGAATTGTACCGTACAATATGGCAGTAGAACTGATCATGCATGTAATTGGTGAAGCTAAGCTGTAGTGTGATGGAATTCTGACCCTGGCAGTAACCAGTGCAGCAGGTGTATGTCATTCAGCATTAGTCATCTGCTCGGTTAGAGAATAATAAATGTATGTACAGGTAGATCTGTCATCCTTCCACTGAGGAGGATAGGCTTGTGAGCTCTATCTAACACAGAGTACAGCTGCTCACCTGAGAGACAAAGGAACCTCGTAGGAAATGGAGTGATGACCGGATCTGAACAGTGTTGGAACCGTGACAGAGCAGAATTTACCGAAGTACATTCTAATTGACTATGTGGTTCGCAAGGCTGTGCTATCCTCATGGGAAAACATTTCATAAGCATTACCTTAGCACTGTTGTAGGAATACAATCTTGTGGACTATAGTGATGTAAATGCCCTGTGACTGACCACATCATTAATGTGTGCATAAGATGATAGTATACACAATGCTCATACAGCTGTAACATGTATAGAGTAAAACAAAAGTCTAAACTTGTACTGCATAGTTCTTTGCCTCCTGCTGCACAGTAGTAAAACGTTATTAATCCCAGCTCCCTGTGTTATTGACTGTCAGTTTGAAAAGACGAATGAGTGTTACAGTTTGATTTAAACAACGTAATTGACAGATGTGTATGTTCTAGCATGGGAATAGGTCAAGCCAACCATCACAATGTCCATGTGTACCACATACAAACAGCCAGTATCACGCAGTAGTAGTGCATGAAGGCATACACGACTGTGGGAATAGTACAGGACATATGGCACATGCCAAGTGCAGATGCATGACACAAACCCCAGGATGGGTGTCCCTGCAAAGAGGAACATGTGCCAACCACACCTCCCACAGATGTACCGCAATAAAACACATGGCAAACACACAGAAACACCACCGTCCAACACACGACTGCAATGCAGCCTGGTCAGACACCAACATGAAGCATGCACAAACAGGGACTTGTGTAATGTTTGCCTTAACACCCCCCCATAGGCCAAAGAAGAATAGAAAGAACATATGCATGTAATGTTGTGAAGGATGTGTGGTAGTCCTCAGTATCACAGTGTTAGGGACACAGATACATTGTCATCAACTGTGACATATGTGCACTGTACACAGCATACCCGCATGTAATACAGAGGACAATCATGTGCCACAGAAATATACACTGGATAAAGAGGATAGGGATAGACAAGTGTAAATGTGACAAACTATGAATATAGGTTCATAGGTCCATAGGTACAGGGTAGGCCATCGTCCCAGGTTCAGCCATAACACTACACCATAGTTAGGATGGCTTTGGCAACCTTCTGTGCTTCAGATAAAATACTCATGATATTGCTGTACCTCCGTCAAGCAGTGATAATGATGTAATCCCTGGCCTATACCTGCAATTCTCCATCCAATGGACAACATACCCGAACAAGGCTATGAAGGATCTCTGTCTCACATGTACTGTGATGTAGATCCACAGCATTGTGAGTGTCTGGGTGATATATGTGTCACTCAAACACATCCCATTAATGACCGTGACAAGGTTCATGTCACCTGCCCTAGTGGTTCTGAGGGATGCAGATACAGTAGGTGAAGCATACACATGACATATGGGTTGACATGGCCTCGTATGTCAGGCACAGGTCAACACTAAACAGCAGGTATGTGACTTAATGGGGCAGGGTCCTACAAGTGGGGCAGCATTACACAAAATGATGTCATCCTGCATCTGTACGACAATTAACCTATGAGGGCTTCCCAGCTGCTGTAGGTGTATGGTCAGATACAGTCTGAATGGGGCAATGTAGTAAATCATAGGTGTAACACGTAATGGGTACAAGGAGACAATGACCTAGCCTGATGTAGATGTGAATCCCTGCACAAACAGGTGGGCAATGTAGAAGTCCCACAGAACCACAATAGCAACGTGTGTGTTGAATGAATGGTGACCGACAAACTCTGTCCCCTGATCCCTGGTAATCACCCCTGTGCTGAGTGGACAGCCACCTATATGCTGGACAGGGTGACCTAGTACTTCTCGACAGGTATGATGTTGCATTACTTAGCATTTAGCTGTGGGCCATGTCCCTGACAGCAGATATGCATATCTGGGAGGCCCCTTCGAAGGATATCTGTGTCAGATGTCCGTCACACTATGGCACCTGTTTTGCAGTCATCTACAAACAATGTTGCCCATAACACCCCTGTGTGTGCCTGTACCGTGGAAATGTAGATGTATGACAGGAGTGGACCCACGGAAGGGCCCCATGGGACACCACATGTGACAGGCAGTAGGTCTGACATGCTGCCAGCAAGTATGACCGTGTGGGTTGTGTCACATAGACAGTTTACAACACATTCTGTGATGTACGTGTTCACATCCCAGCCAATGGGTTTATCAACGATACCTGAGGGGGGTAATGTGATGAAGGCCTTTGCCAGGTCGAGGTAGGCTGTATGGACTGCAACACCCCATCAATGGCCTCGTGACTGTCCCAAAATGTGAACCATGCTTTAAAGGCATGAACCGGCCCTGAACAAGACAAACCGTGTTGGATGCAAAGTATGTATGTCCCCTATGCATTCATGTACGAGCCGCAGTATGATCCCTCCCCATGTCTTTGCAGATAGGTCTCCTCATGGTAATGGGACAGTAATAACCAGGCTCAGTGGAGGCATTGGCCCTGTGACGGGACTACCGCTGCCATGCGACACAACCTGGGTACCTTACCTGAGGTGAGGCTACAAAGAAATAGCTGTCCTAACTGTGGGTCTAATTCCTCAATGAGATAGTGGAGTACACAGTGGGGTCACCAGCTGGTCTCATGGATGCTATGTCCACTACCCTGGAGAGAGCATGTCCCACCTGTGTGTCACAGAACATTTGGTGACCACAAACCGCTGGTACAGACATCTCCTCATGTGTGGGGGAGGGTGTGGAGATGTCCTCACTGGACTTGTCAGCCTGTATGTTGGCAATGTGTGTATGTTGAGTAAACTCCACCTCTTTGTGAACCCAGTCAGAGCATATGTGGGAGTGACCTCCCAGGTGTTGAGCATAGCAACTGAAGGTGGTATGATTGTCAGCCAGGTCCATGTAGGTATATCTGTGGAATGTGCCCTTGACCATGGCATGACAGTGTGTAACTCTACACATATGATGACCAAGGGTGTCATACCTCACAAGGTGTCTGCTCCACCTTGTAGTAGCCACCTCCTCATGTTGTACATCCTGTGTATGGCTGGGGTACACCACACTGGATGCTTGGCATTGGTACAATGAACCACAGTTGGGTAAGTGAATGCCTGGTTCATGCAGTCCTGTAGGTACTGGTAGATGGCACGTGATTGATGCAGTGGCTGCAGTACTGTCGACCACTGGCTCAGGGTCCTTAAAGGAGACCACAGTAGTGTGCAGAATTGTGTAGTCTGCCTCTGAGCAAGCAATGTGTATGGTAACTGGCAACACTCACAGCAACGGATGCCAATAGCATAAGCCAATGTCCAAATAACATAGATTAACTTCTGCATGACAATATGTCTTATCATACATGTATTGACACGTGTCTGCTAATTACAATTGCAAATGGCCGGTAAGACTGGCCTAAGGTTCCCGTGATTTACACAGTCTGGAGGTGTTGTTCCGATAATAAAGTGGCAATACCTCCCAATCGTGACCTCTGGGTATTAAAGTGGTTGTTAACCTGCAACATTGGATGTACACCATTGGGTTCTGGTGTCGGAAAACATGGTTCCTGTACCACTACACAGTATGGGTAGTCAAGCAGACATCCGCGATTGTTGAACACACAGCATCAGTGAAACCCACTGCTCACAAGGACACAGTCCGACAAGCTCTACACTTTACATATGCACAGTGGTGTCCATTGTAGGACCCAAAAATTGTCTAAAGACAAGAATGATGCCTTATTTCAACGCCTACGAGAACTCATTGTCGTCACAGGTACACATATGCACCGCAAGCGTGTTTAATGTTGATGATAGCTGTCCATGAAATGCAGCACAGATGCACAGAAATACCCAGGGTACCGGTCCATAGAACTGCGCCCACATCACAGTCCCGCACACATGAAGGATGTGTAATGGGTACTGTCGATTGTTGCAGTCAAGGGATTCTGGGTATGTAGACTCTGGGCTCGGTGTTGTTTCACAGGCAATCCTTTGTCCCGCCCTGTGGGAGGGATGTGTGCGTAGCACCTGCCTTACTCTCCGCTAATAATGCAAACCATCCACCGGAGAATGCTAAATGCAGGTGTGAAATGTGTACAGCCCCATACTAGTGTCCAGTAGGCAATTGTCATGGATGGACAACCGTATGGCCAGGATGGCACCCACAACTGCAAACCCGGGAAATTACACAGCCGCTGTAAGGCATAACACAGGAAATACACATAGGGACTACAGTTGACATTCCACATACAAAGTCGGTCCGCCGTACAACACCGGGCGACACAGCACTCAATCTGCCAGCAACAGAATGAGGAGCACCCGCTACCATACAGCGGAACAGATGTGCGACCTGTGGAACACATACTAATGGCACACCCACAACGCCAAGTAGGATATGTAAACTATGGCATTCCCACCTATGAAGACAACATGGTTAAATGAATACATAGGTGATCAACATGTTCCGTGGTGTTATGTTGAAAATACAGTGACGGATATGTCCCATTGGGATGTCTGAGGTTTATATGAAGCAGTTGCTAACCAGCATCTTTGGATGTATGACATTTGTTCACAGTACTAAATCACCTGGTTACGTAGCACCATGTAGAATGGGTAGTCAAACAGACATCCGCGATTGGGGAACATACACCAGCAGTGAAAAGCACTGGCCAGGTGGACACAGTCCAGCAACATCTAACCTGACATATGCACATTGGTGTCCATTGTAGGACCCAAAATTCCATTCATTGAATGCCTGCTAGCTTCCTGCATTACCCACGTGAACTCATTGTCGCCACCACGCCACAGGTACACATATGCACCGCAAGCGTGTTCAATGTTGATGATAGCTGTCCATGAAATGCAGCACATATGCACAGAAATACCCAGGGTACCGGTCCATAGAACTGCGCCCACATCACAGTCCCGCACACATGAAGGATGTGTAATGGGTACTGTCGACTGTTGCAGTCAAGGGAGTCTGGGTATGTAGAATCTGGCCTCGGTGTTGTTTCGCAGGCAATCCTTTGTCCCGCCCGTGGGAGGGATGTGCGTAGCACCTGCCTTACTCTCCGCTAATAATGCAAACCATCTACCGGAGAATGCTAAATGCAGGTGTGAAATGTGTACAGGCCTATACTAGTGTCCAGTAGGCAATTCTCATGGATGGACATGCTGCATTTACCAAGATGGCACCCACAACTGTAAACCCGTGGAACTACACAGCCGCCGTAAGGCATAACACAGCAAATATACATAGGGACTACGGTTGACATTCACCATACAAAGTTGGACCGCCATGCAAACACCGCGCACACAGCACTCAATCTGCCAGCAACACAATGGGGGCGCACTCGCTACCATACTGTGGAACAGATGGGCGACCTGTGCAACACAAAGTAATGGCACACCAACAACGTCAACTGAGATATGTAAACTATGGCGTTCCCACCTATGAAGAAAACATGCTTCAATGAAGACATAGGGGATCTACATGTTCCGTGGTGTTATGTTGACAATACAGTGACGGATATGTCCTATTGGGACGTCTGAGTTTTATTTGAAGCAGTTGCTAACCTGCATCTTTGGATGTACACCATCTGTTCACAGCTGTAAATCACCTGGTTACATAGCACCACGAAGAATGGGTAGTCAAACAGACATCCGCGATTGGGGAACATACAGCAGCAGTCAAAAGCACTGGCCAGTTGGACACAGTCCAGCAACATCTAACTTTACATATGCACATTGGTGTCCATTGAAGGACCCTAAAATACCTTTTCACATAACTCACTCCAGACGCTATGAACAACAGACGATGCTATAGCCGTGGCTACGCACAGTTAGACATATGCACCACCAGCGTGTTTAAGGTTGATGACAAGTGTTCATGAAACGCAGGACATATGAACAGAAATACCCAGATCGACGTGTCCATACATTTGCGTCCACATCCCAGTCCCGCACGCATGAAGGATGTGTAATGGGTACTGTCGAGGGTTGCAGCCATGGGATCTTGGGTATGCAGAAATGGGGCTTTGTGTTGTCTGGCAGATAATCCGTTGTCCTGCCCCGTGGGAGGGATGTGTGCATAGTACCTGCCTTACTCACCACTACTAATGCAATGCATCCACCGAGACTGCTAAATGCTGGTGTGAAATGTGTACAGCCCTATACCAGTGTCCAGTAGGCAATTCACATGGATGGACAAGCGTATGACCAAGATGGCACCCATAACTGCAAAACCGATGGAATTACACTGCCGCAGTAAGGCATTACACAGGTAATACACATAGGGACTACACTTGACATTCCCCATACAAAAAACACAGACAACCAGCTGAAGAAGTCCAAAGCAAAGACGAGGTACTGTAGACACCGTCAGCGACCACTCAGAGCCCACCAGGAATTAAATGCAGTCACCATAGTTTATTGAAGCTCTTTTCGCCTGCTTCATAAGCAGACTTATTCAGAATACATACAATGCAGTCCAACCTACTACATTTAAAACCCTTAATTGGTCATTAAATTAGATGTGCTAAGTATTAATTAAATGCCTTAAAGGCAAACAAGCAAACAAACTTTACTTGGGTTACAGATTCCACACAGTGAGTACATCAGACATTGCTTCGAAGGTACATTCTTCATAGAAAATAGAAATATATGTATATATATGAAAGAAGAACCAACATAATGTTTTCCAAATGATTGACTGTTTAAGCTACATATATATGTTCTACGGATTGTGCCAATATATTAAAAGAACTACAGACACCTAGTAATATAAATGAACCATAATATATAGAGATAAACCGTATGATTATGACTAATGTAAAATAGACCAACGAAATGTAAAGATTCACAATGTGGTAAAGTAAATATTCATTTAGAAGGTTAGTTAAAGAAATCAATTCAGACATCCTTGTCAAAATACTAACACAAGGCCAGCGAGGTGGTTGGCCTCACATGTACTGGGATGTTGTACCACAGCATAGTGAGTGTCTGGGTGATGAATCTGTCCCACCAGCACGTTCTATTAATGACACTGTGAAGGTGTACGCCACCTGCCCTTGTGGTTCTGAGGGATCTAAATTCTTTAGGTGAAGCATAGTCATCAGATCTGGGTTCGACATGGCCTTGTATGCCAGGCACAGGTCACCTCTGGGCAAGTGGTATGCGACTGTATACAGCTGGAATTCTTTCAGTCGGTCAGCATAACACATATTCCTGAGACCCTGCATCTGTTTGTCGATGAACTGTTGGGGCCTGTCCAGCTGCTGCAGGTGTCGGGTCAGATACATTCTGAACGGGCATTGTACCCAATCATAGGTCTAATGAGTGATGAGTACAAGGGGACAATGACCTCCCTGATCTAGATGTGAATCCCTTCATGATGATGTGGGCAATGTTGAAGGTCTACCTAACTACGTTAGCAACGTGTGTGTCGAATCTAACGGTTAACAACAACCCGGGTCCCCAGATCCCTGGTAACTCCCTCTGTGCTCAGTGGATTGCCACCTATATGGTAGCTAGGGTAACCTTGTTCTTCCCGAAGGGTATGACTATGCATTTCCTGGCATTTAGCTGTAGGCCATGTCTCTGGCACCACTTATCCACATCTGTGAGGCCCTCCTGAACGATATCTGTGTCAGATGTGTGTCCGACTATGGCACCCAGTTTGCAGTAATCTGCAAACATTGTCAGCCATAACCCCTGTGTTTGCTTGTACTTTGGAAATGTAGATGCTGAAAATAGTGGACCCAGGACTGAGCCCCATGGGACACCACCTGTGAATGGCTGTGAGTATGACATGGCGCCAGCAACTATGACCGTGGGTTCCGTGACTTAGCCGGTTTGCAA
Source organism: Protopterus annectens (assembly GCF_019279795.1). Lineage (NCBI taxonomy): Eukaryota > Metazoa > Chordata > Ceratodontiformes > Protopteridae > Protopterus > Protopterus annectens. The sequence continues at coordinate 1,285,233,464 of NC_056726.1, read as the reverse complement.
CCCATATGGCGATGTATGGATTTACGCTCAAGATGATGGGTTTATCAATGATACCCGAGGGGGTATTGTGTCAAGGCCGCTGCCAGGTTGAGGTAGGCTGTATGGACTGCTTGACCTCAGCAATGGCCTTGGTGACTGATCCTACAAAGTCAAACACGTAAAAGGCATGATCTGACTTTGACCAAGCCAAACTGGGTTGGATCCAAAGTATGCAAGTCCCCATGTCTTTATCTATGAGTTCCATTATGATCCTTCTCCATGGCTTTGCAGATAGGGCTTGTCAAGCTAATGGGATGGTAATAACCAGGGTCAGTGGAGGCACCATCCTTGTGAAGTGTGACTACAGTCGCCTTGTGCTACTACTTGGCAATGATCCTGAGGTGAGGCTAAGATTAAACAGCTGTCCTAAGTGTGGGTTTAATTCCCCATAGAGTTCATGGAGTACACAGCTGGGACACCATCTGGTCCCATGGATGCTGTGTTTACTGCCTTGGAGACAGCATTTCCCACCTGTGCTACAGATGTTCCAGGATCTACAATTCTCTGGTATAGATATCTCTCCATGGGGGGGAAACGTTAGCACTGAACCTGTCAGCCAGTATGTTGGCAATGTGTGTAGGTTCAGTCATCTTCACATCATTCTGAACCCAGTCTGAGCATATCTGGGAGTGTCCTCCCAGGTGTCCAACATAGCTAAAGAAGGCCTTATGATTGTCTGTTGAGTCCTTGTTAGTTTCTCTGTTGAATTTCCCCTGGATGATTTCATGACAGCTTGTAGTTCTTCACATATAATGAGCAAGGGTGTGTAACCTTACAGGTATTCCGCTTTAACTTGTAGTAGCTACCTCCTGTCGTTGTAGAGCTTGTTCATGGCTGGGGTCCACCAGACTGGATGCTTGTCTTTGGTACAAAGAGTCACAGTTTTGTATGGAATTGCCTGATCCATGCAGTCCTGTAGGTGCTGGTGGAAGGCATATGTACGTGATTCAGCGGTTTGAGTAATGTTCACCACTGCCTTAAAGGAGACCACAGTAGTGTTCAGAAGTGTGAAATCGGCTTTTGAGAAAGGCATATGTATGGTAACCGGCACCACTGTACACATGGAACATCATAGCAATAAACCACGGCCGGATGTGGGTAATGCTGGACGTACCCACGGCAGACGTGGCGCTGCTCCCGAGTCCGATGCCCGAGGGACCACACATAGCCGCCTTAGGCATAGGCCAAGTAGGCAGCCGCCTAGGGCGTTGCTCTACTCGGCACCTTTCCAGACTTTATTTGGTGTAGGTAGACCAGGAGGGGGTAGCGGTGATGTGGTGGTGGCAACATGGAGTCCTTCTGCCTAGGGCACCACTTTACCTAAGGCCACTCTTCCCGTGGGTAATACAGCAGTACCCACACCCAGACGCGGGTCATTGCTAGTATGCCATATCATCTATGGCAAGAAACCATATATTCCCAGACATAATGGCACAGCATAATGCCTGTCCGCCGCCCAAACGCAGACATACGGCACCAAGGGCGGTGCGGACGCATTCGCGAGATGTCCATTAGTAATGTCGACACTGTCTCGCTTTGTGAAACAAACTCAACATAGCGATTCAATACTAAACAGCGACGGAGAGCCCGATGTCCCCGTGGCTGAGCTGTTCAACCTGTTCCGCCATGTTAAATGTGTGTAGCACCAAGCAACGGACATGTCTGTGGCTCAGTGAAAGCCGTCACGCAATGGTAAACCCATGTAATATTGCGACACAGGTCATACATACCGAGGGTTAGTAATGGAAATAGGTCCGTTCGACCAGACCATGTGCAATTAGTATAACAAGATCTACAACGGGTACACCGCCAATACGCACACGGCTATGAATAATTGGTGGGGTGACATGTTACCATAGACACGGACAAACCGTGCCCATGTGACTCATCTAACATTCAGACACGGTCAGGGCAGTTCCGCACACTGGGCGGACAAGACCAAACCCAAAGCACCACAGGAACACCCTGACAATCGAAGGCCTGTATGCGTAGGGGATATAAGCACCTGTGATCTGAACATCCCTGCGGTCACGACATATGCATCCTGGGCCATGAGCGAGAGGGAATAAGGAATGTTTAACATGCAGTCCCCCACCTTCCCCAGCAGGAGATTGGATGCCTGTGACGGCGTGAGTGCGGGGGATATGTAAATGTAGCTAAGTACCATGGGTATGCATATTAATGACACCGAACAGCTAACGGTAGTGGTCACAGTAACCGCAAACGTGAATGCAGTCACGCTTGAATTACGACTATAGAACATATAGATGTGAACGCGTACGTACGCGCCCATGCTGCAAAGACTGTTACATGTATAAAGTTGTAGGTGCGTTCTGCACACGCCCGCCAACCGGATCAGAGACATGTTACCGAATGGTCACAACTAACACACACCACGAACCACACAGACCCAGTAAACATATATAAACAGAATACGGATATGCATGTGCGCCAGCGTAACCCACAATCAGGAAATGCGAAAAGTGTGCAGTGTGATCCACTCAAGCAGGGAAGGTTAAGGATGTGTCCTCCACTCATTTACATTCATAATTGTAAAATATATGCTTAAATTGTACTTATTGATTCCATGCTTTGGAATCGTAATGCTACAATTATACACATTGATATAAAATATCCTGATCAACACACTACATTCTAAGGTTTACTCACAACAATTATCAACTATGTTTCAATATACTGATTGTATTGACCAATATTGTATTTATATTAACACATCGTTGTCGTATTATTGTTTCCATTAAGTAATGTATGCAACACTGATTTGTATATGTCACGATATCATCAAGACTTGGAGCACTGTCCACTTAACTATGAGCAGGTTTATTGATTAATTGACTTTAAACTGACTCTGAAGGAAGTGTATAAGGGACGACTATGTAATGTATTTCGCATCTCGACGATGCCCCATGTTAGTAGGTGAAAGAGCTCAGTATCTTTTGACTGTGGAGTGTATCGATTTTGTCATTGTCTGTTTTGGCCGATATATGTTCAATAATGTCTTTTATGAAGTTGGGCAGGACGCAAGGTTTGCTGTATTTCCGCTTACTGGCACGTGGATATAGATAGGCCAAGTAATACATAATATGGGTAGTCAAGCAGACATCCGCGATTGGGGAACATACAGCGGCAGTCAAAACCACTGGCCAGATGGTGATAGTCCAACACGTTCTACACTTGACATATGCACATCGGTGTCCATTGTAGGACTCAAAAATTGTTCCGCTTACACCGGCGACCAGCTGTGATCGACTCAGACAGAGTGACAGCCGTGACTACGGCACAGCTAGACATATGCACCACCAGCGTGTTTAAGGTTGATGATAACTGTCCATGAAATGCAGGACATATGAACAGAAATCCCCAGATTGTCGTGTCCATAGAAGTGCGTCCACATCCCAGTCCCGCACACATGAAGGATGTGTAATGGGTACCATGGGGGGTTGCAGGCATGGGATCCTGGGTATGCAAAAATGGGGCTCTGTTGTTTGGCAGATAATCCGTTGTCCCGCCCCGTGGGAGGGCTGTGGGTATAGCACGTGCCTTAGTCCCCACTAAGGATGCAAAGCATCCACTGGGTAATGCTAAAAGCATGTGTGAAATGTGTTCAGCCCTATATCAGTGTCCAGTAGGCAATTCCCATGGATGGACAAGTGTACGACCAAGATGGCACCTATAACTGGAAACCTGGTGGAATTACACAGCTGCGTAAGGCATAACACAGGAAATACAGATAGGGACTACAGTAGACACTCCCATACAAAGTCAGACCGCCGTAATACCGCGCATACAGCACTCGATCTGCCAGCAACAACATGAGGATCACTCGCCCATACCGCGGAACAAATGGGCGACCTGTGGAACACATACTAATGGCACACTAACAACCTCAACTAGGAAGGTCAGACGATGTTTCAACACTAGCTCCCGCATATAATGAACATCCTTCAATGAATAAATAGGGTATGCATGTTCTGGCTGTTTTATATTGACAATACAGTGGCGATATGTCCTACTGGGCCTTCTGAGGATTACTTAAAGCAGTTGCCAACTGGCAGCATTACATCAATACCATTTGGGTTAATCGTAGTAGAACATGGGTTTCAGAGCACAACATAATATGTGTAGTCAAACACACATCCGCGATTGGGAACATACAGCAGCGGTCACAACCACTGGCCAGATGGACACAGTCCAACATGTTCTACATTTTACATATGCACATTTGTGTCCATTGTAGGACCCAAAATTTGTCCTATTGCAACGCCAACCGGTGCGAGCGGAAGACCAAGATGAACTACAGCCGTGACTACGCACAGCTACATATATGCACCGCCAGCGTGTTCAAGGTTGATGACAACTGTCCATGAAATGCGGACATATGCACAGAAATCCACAGTTTGTCGAGTCCACAGATGTGCGCCCACATCCCATTCCAGCACACATGGAGGATTTGCTATGGGTACTGTCGAGGGTTGCAGCCATGGGATCGTGGGTATGCAGAAATGGGTGTTGGAGATGATTGGCAGATGATCCATTGTCCCGCCTGGGAGGGATGTGGGTACAGAACATGCCTTACCACCCACCAATACTGACAATCATCCACCGGAGAATGCTACATGCAGCTGTGAAATGGGTACAGCCCTACACCAGTGTCCAGTAGGCATTTCCCAAGGATGGACAAACGTACGGACAAGATGGCACCCATAATAGCAAACCTGGTGGAATCACACAGCCGTAGTAAGGCATAACACAGGAAATACAGATGGAAACAACAGTAGACACACCCCATAGACATCCATCCTGCCGCTTATAATCCCGCGCATACAGCAGCCAAGGTGCTAGCAAGTATGTGGGGATCACCCGCCCACTCGCTGAACATACGGGCGACCTGTGGAACACATATTAATGGCACACCAACAACGTCAACTAGGAAGGTCATACTATGGTTAAGCTATGGCGTTCCCACACATAAATAACATCCTTTCATGAATAAATAGGTTCTACATGTACCGCCTGTGTTATAATGACAATACAGTGGCGGATAGTTCACAATGGTACCTCTGAGGATTACTTAAAGCAGTTGCCAACCTGCAGTACTACAGTAACACCATATGGGTTAATTGTGGAAGGACACGGGTTCCGTAGCACTACATAATATGGGTAGGCAAACAGACATCCCGGACTGGGGAACATACGGCGGCAGTCAAACCCACTGGCCGAATGGACACAGTCCAACATGTTCTACACTTTACATATGCACATCGGTGTCCATTGCAGGACCCAAAAATTTCTCCTTAAGTGTTGGCAACAGGCTGCGATCGTGGTGACCCAGAAGAGGTGGCAGCCGTGACTACGGCACAGGTAGATATATGCACCAATAGCGCCTTCAAGGGTGATGACAACCGCCCATGAAATGCAGGACATATGAATAGGACTCCCAGGTTGCTGCGCCCATACACGCATGCTCACATCCCATTTCCGCACACATGAAGGGTGTGCAATGGGTACTGTCGAGGGTTGCAGACATGGGATCGTGGGTATGCAAAACGGGTCTCGTGTGGATTGGCAGATGATTCGCTGTCCCGCCTGCAGCGGACGTGGCCATGGCATATGCGCATTCGCACTAATAATGCCGATCATCCACCGGAAATGCAGAATGCAGCTGTGAAATGTGTACAGCCCTATACTAGTGTCCAGTAGGCAGTTCCCATGGATGGACAAACGACGGCCAAGATGGCACTCCATACCTGCAAACCTGGGGGAATCCCACAGGTGTTGCAAGGCATAACCCAGGAAATACAGATAGGGACTACAGTAGACACTCCCCATACAAAGCCAGACCGCTGGGCAGATACCAGCGTAGACAGCACTCAATCTGCCAGCACATAAATGGGGATCACACGCCCATCCATACAGTGGAACAGATGGGTGACCTGTGTACACATACCAATGGCACAATATCACCGCCGGCTGGGAAAGACATACGATGGTCAAACTATGGCTCCCACCAATGAATGACATCCTTCAGTGAATTAATAGGATTGATGTCAATTGACCATGGCAAACACCCAATGAACAGGAAAGACTTGCTGGCACCCTATGGCCACAAACCATGTCACACATAGGTAGATGGAACAGTCAACTGAAACATTTCGTCCACGACAGGTCGCATATGGTATCCAAAGGTTCTTCATAGACATGTATGCGCTTATCACCCGTAGGCCCCGTGGAGACTTACATAACATGGAAGCATCCAGGCTTTAAATATCCACCCTTACACTTCCATTTGTCACTTTCTATGCGAACAATGAACATGTAGCCACAGCATAGAAAGCACAGACGCACTGCTAACAAAACACACACATGTCAACATCTCAGAAAGCATCCTATGAACACACGTATTACATGATATTGTACTATGAAAAACAAACAAACCAGCAACCTGCGGCAAGAATAGTCCCCGTAGTTCGACACAACACAAGTCTTCTTAACATTTAAACAGTTTATTAAAACATAACGTTGTTGTTTCCACAACTTCTGCAGAAAAAAGCAATTTCTAAAATGTTCACAATCAACACTGTGAGTCTTAACGAGTTCTTAAGTCTCACATTGTTGATTGTGAACAGTTTAAGAATTTGCTTTTTCCGAAGGAGTTGTGAAAGCAACGAAAACACACACACACACACACGGAAGGGACGGGAGACGAACCTACGCCTATCTACATGAACTCACTACAGTATGAAGCATTTACAGAACGCGCTACCGAGTTTACTGAGCAGAGTGCTGTCAGAGGCATACTTGTAGGCTGGTGACATCACCCGCAAGACAATAGCTGGCAATAGCCAAGGTATGTGTTGTAAGCCGCCTAAAAGCATGTTCATTCGCAGAGGCAGCTGGAAACACACACACACACACGGAAGGGACAGGAGATGAACCTACGCCTATCTACATGAACTCACTACAGTATGAAGCATTTACAGAACGCGCTACCGAGTTTACTGAACAGTGCTGTCAGAGGCATACTTGTAGGCTGGTGACATCACCAAGAAGACAATAGTTGGCAATAGCCAAGGTATGTGTTATGGCCGCCTAAAAGCATGTTCATTCGCAGAGGCAGCTGGAAACACACACACACACACACACACACGGAAGGGACGGAGACGAATCTACGCCTATCTACATGAACTCACTACAGTATGAAGCATTTACAGAACGCGCCACCGAAGTTTACTGAGCAGAGCTGTCAGAGGCATACTTGTAGGCTGGTGACATCACCAAGAAGACAATAGTTGGCAATAGCCAAGGTATGTGTTGCGGCCGCCTAAAAGCATGTTCATTCGCAGAGGCAGCTGGAAACACACACACACACACACACACGGAAGGGACGGGAGATGAACCTACGCCTATCTACATGAACTCACTACAGTATGAAGCATTTACAGAACGCGCCACCGAAGTTTACTGAGCAGAGCGCTGTCAGAGGCATACTTGTAGGCTGGTGACATCACCCGCGAAGACAATAGTTGGCAATAGCCAAGGTATGTGTTGCCGCCTAAAAGCATGTTCATTCGCAGAGGCAGCTGGAAACACACACACACACACACGGAAGGGACGGGAGACGAACCTACGCCTATCTACATGAACTCACTACAGTATGAAGCATTTACAGAACGCTACCGAAGTTTACTGAGCAGAGTGCTGTCAGAGGCATACTTGTAGGCTGGTGACATCACCAAGAAGACAATAGTTGGCAATAGCCAAGGTATGTGTTAAGCCGCCTAAAAGCATGTTCATTCGCAGAGGCAGCTGGAAACACACACACACACACACACACGGAAGGGACGGAGACGAACCTACGCCTATCTACATGAACTCACTACAGTATGAAGCATTTACAGAACGCCACCGAAGTTTACTGAGCAGAGCTGTCAGAGGCATACTTGTAGGCTGGTGACATCACCCAGAAGACAATGGTTGGCAATAGCCAAGATATGTGCTGCGAAGCGCCTAAAAGCATGTTCATTCGCAGAGGCAGCTGGAAACACACACACACACACACACACGGAAGGGACGGGGGACGAACCTACGCCTATCTACATGAACTCACTACAGTATGAAGCATTTACAGAACGCTACCGAAGTTTACTGAGCAGAGCGCTGTCAGAGGCATACTTGTAGGCTGGTGACATCACCAAGAAGACAATAGTTGGCAATAGCCAAGGTATGTGTTGCAAGCGCCTAAAAGCATGTTCATTCGCAGAGGCAGCTGGAAACACACACACACACACACACACACGGAAGGGACGGAGACGAACCTACGCCTATCTACATGAACTCACTACAGTATGAAGCATTTACAGAACGCTACCGAAGTTTACTGAGCAGAGCGCTGTCAGAGGCATACTTGTAGGCTGGTGACATCACCCAGAAGACAATAGTTGGCAATAGCCAAGGTATGTGTTGCAAGCGCCTAAAAGCATGTTCATTCGCAGAGGCAGCTGGAAACACACACACACACACACACACACACGGAAGGGACGGAGACGAACCTACGCCTATCTACATGAACTCACTACAGTATGAAGCATTTACAGAACGCTACCGAAGTTTACTGAGCAGAGCGCTGTCAGAGGCATACTTGTAGGCTGGTGACATCACCCGAAGACAATAGTTGGCAATAGCCAAGGTATGTGTTAAGCCGCCTAAAAGCATGTTCATTCGCAGAGGCAGCTGGAAACACACACACACACACACGGAAGGGACGGAGACGAACCTACGCCTATCTACATGAACTCACTACAGTATGAAGCATTTACAGAACGCGCCTACCGAAGTTTACTGAGCAGAGCTGTCAGAGGCATACTTGTAGGCTGGTGACATCACCAAGAAGACAATAGTTGGCAATAGCCAAGGTATGTGTTGGCCCGCCTAAAAGCATGTTCATTCGCAGAGGCAGCTGGAAACACACACACACACACACACACACACACGGAAGGGACGGAGACGAACCTACGCCTATCTACATGAACTCACTACAGTATGAAGCATTTACAGAACGCGCCACCGAAGTTTACTGAGCAGAGCGCTGTCAGAGGCATACTTGTAGGCTGGTGACATCACCCGAAGACAATAGTTGGCAATAGCCAAGGTATGTGTTGCGAAGCCGCCTAAAAGCATGTTCATTCGCAGAGACAGCTGGAAACACACACACACACACACACACACACACACACACACACACACACGGAAGGGACGGAGACGAACCTACGCCTATCTACATGAACACACTACAGTATGAAGCATTTACAGAACGCGCCACCGAAGTTTACTGAGCAGAGCGCTGTCAGGAGGCATACCCCACGTGGGTGGTATCATTTGCAGAGGCAATGCGCCCGATCGAATTATGTCAGAGTGCGCAGTCACGCAGCCTGTTACCATCCCAAGGTCGCCAGACAGTAACACGTTAGTGCTGCAGTCGGGAATACCAAGTAACTACTGATCAGTACATCACTGCCTACTGGGCATGCTCAGACACTTAGACTCGCACAGAGCAGACATGCATACACATGGTGCGACGGCATGGGTGGCGGAATGTGGCCCGTCGTGGTGTGTCCAGCCACACAACAGCAACCTGGCCATGCCACAGACGTGGCCGCTATGGCGGGGATACAGGCATGCACCCGGGTATAACTGCAGTCGGGCGGTGTGCACTGTGCTGTGTGTCTATCTACACAGCTGCCTACTGGGCATGCTCAGACACTTAGACTCGGCACAGAGCAGACATGCATACACATGGTGCGACGGCATGGGTGGCGGAATGTGGACCATCGTGTGTGTCCAGCCACACAAAAGCAACCCGGCCATGCCACAGACATGGCCGCTGCAGCGGGAATATCTAGGTGCAATGAACCATGTGTAGGACTGGCCTACAGTTTGTTGCATGCTACAGACAACCCTCCCAAACACAGGATACCTGCACAGACGTCCTGAGGACACTGGTGAGTGTGCATGCTCCCACAACAGCACCGCATTGGGTGACATGAACCACCCGTACATAGACTGGGAACATTACCCATGGCACAACACACTACGCCACCGTGCCCAGGTGTACTCACACCTGGCCACTGTTAAACAGCCATGCACCATACACACTAGGGGGGGATGTCTGACAGTTCTGCCCATCACACATGGTGAGGATATGCCCCACACAGGATGTACAGCCCTCAATGGTGATGCCAGACCATATAGTGGATCCACTGGTCATCCACATCCTGCACCCAACACCGCATGGGGACCTAAGTGATGACCTCTCCACAACAAACCACACACATCATAATGACCGTGTGGTACCCTACAAGTCCTCCATGCCAGTGTTGAACACAGGCCAGACTGCCAACCGCCTAACGAATGCCTTCACTGAGCACTCCACATGCATGTCTGCAACAGGCAAACATGATAACATCAGGACCTTGTCCACCACAGGTAGGCACATGGTGTGGTGGACCCCAGCCACTGACAAGCTGTACATCAACAGTTGGAGCTAATACATGACAGAGCAATGTCAGTACCAGGGAAACCATCTCCCATTCATACCGGCCACCATACGGCCACACATACAATCATCCACGGCCGCCAGGGAGTGGTACTGCAGAGGGCACATGAGACAACCATAGGGCCTTCCCTAACTGTGGTAAGGACATGCTTGGGGCACACAGACTTGGCTGGAAATGGTCCAGAATGGTACAACGGTCACTGCACCCACAGACATTGTCTGCAAACCAGCGGACATGTTCCATGCATACAACCACACCCCACGAGAGGGGACATATCCATCCCACCAGAGTGTAGCCTCCAAACATCTCATATGGCCTGGAGTGATCCCATATCTCTATGGCGGTTGACACAGCACCAATGGGCACCGATGGTGTCCCTGGCTGTGTGCTACCCATCCTCATTGAGGCCCTCAGCCCACACATGCGCCACTGTGTCATGTTAGCCTTACTATGGGCTATGTCCCCGATGGATGGCATATGGCATCTGTGGTCCCACTATGCCAGGGTAGTGCTCTTATGGACTGTAGACAGCCACACCCTATCAGCTTGACAAGCCTTGTCTGCAAAGCTGTGGGAGGTCCATACAGGTGCCCATGGATACAGACAGCGTGTACAGCCAATACCGAACATACCCACAACAACATAGTCAAGGGCGGATCCTGCCTCCCAACCTGCTCGCCCTGTCTGGAGTGGTCACCAAGGCCATTGATGGGGATACGCTGGTTTGCACACAGTACCATGACCTGGTGGGAGCGCTCAGAGCACACCCACATGGGACTCATGGAAAGGCTCGCCAGCATACATGTGGGGACATATGTCACCCGATGCTTCTCAGAAAGGTTGGAGGTCACACCACACAGGGTTGGTGTTCCTGGTGCCTTGTCACACTCATATCTGGTCTCCAGTGGAGGCCCACAGGGCTCAGTCCTGGGCCCCTGCCATACGGCATTCGACCTTCCAATGTGCATGCAATCATAGGGGATTGTGGCAGACAAGGTATGCAGATGACTACACACCGCCACCATACCCAACACCCCATGTGACACGGACATCCACCTAGGGCGCCATAGACATGGATAACTGGTGCCAGAGCCATGGCCTGCTACTACATGGCAGAGAAGGTGCAGACCTACCCAGTGTGAAGGACATGTTCGCCCAATGTCACATGTAGGTGGTAAGCCATTCAAGATGGTGGACATGTTCATGGAAATGGCTACCACACCTGTCGGTAACCTCTGTCAACACACACAATGGCAATGTGGGTGTGAAGACATTCCACTGTGGCCTCCTGGTCTGGAAGGAATCGCATCCACATCAGGGTGTTCATTGTACCCTGTACACATCACACACCAGAGCAATGACTGCGCATAATGGCACATCTGGCCTGAAGCTAACCTGATGCCTGCAGCACTTGGAAGGACCACAAACATTTCACAAGGCGGGATGACGGTGCTAGGACATGTGTCACAAGCTGCACGACCAAGGGGACTCCGCTGTAAACCTCCCCAGCACATCTGCTCTGTGGTGATCTGTGCCTGGCATACACGGCCATGTCTGACCTGGGTGACATGGGCATATTCCACTTCCTAGGCTCCAGGCAAACACGGGCACAGAAGCGACTGTCAGACACATCACCACAAAGATGAGTGGGACGTGTTGGGGGAACAGGGTCAACGGACGGAGACCCCCCTACAACACGTAGAGGAGTGCCAGCCCATGTGAAGGAACGGCCCTGACTGCCTTCGGGCGGGAGTAATAATGACGCGGTGGATGTGTGAATATAGTTATGCGCCAGGCATCATCTGTGTGTCAGTGCTGGACGAGGGACTGGGGACTGATGGATGTGGCATCCCCATCCTGAGGGGTGTTAGCAGCCACACACAGTCATGCTAGGTCCACACATGTCGTAGGGCACATACCCTGTTATGTACATGTGCGCCTATGTACCTATGTAGGGGTCCATGCCGGTTGCGGTACCTGTGCTATGCTGATGTTGCCAGACATGCCTGTGGGTACCCCACGACTACACGCAGGGAACTATTTACAGTGCTCCCAGTAGGCACATGCAAGTACACCATCATTGTCATACGGGTTAACTGAACCAACATGGTGCTACACATGTAACCACCACGCATACTGTGTACACAGATCAATGAATGCTGCACCTGTCCTGCATGGTATGTCTGCTGCATGATGTCAGTGCACAACCCACATCACATACACACCTGTCACCAGCCATACACACACACCACAACATACACATCACATACTATGCGGACACAGGTATCACATACACCTCTCACTATCTTGTCCACCCTGTGCATCAGAATATGTTTGCATAACCGAGCACTGATGGTGTAGCTCACAGTTATGCGGCAGAGACTTCATCATATGCACAGGGTGATGTGTGCCACAGGCATGGGCTGTACCAATGGATGACATCATGTGTGTGTGTAAGGGCCTGTGCATTGACTGGGCATGACTGTGTAGATTGCATGTGGGTGTGGTGGAGCCCTACAGTCGTGTTTGCTGTGTGTGGGTTTGTGTGTACACAGTTCAGTCATCTGTGATGCCTACACGGGTATGCTTGGCAGCCCCAGACTGTACAGTGCAGGTGTTACGGCTCACTGTGTCCGCCTGCGCGACGCGACCCGCGGCCTGCCTGCGGTCGCACGGGCACAACCGGGTGGAGCTACGGACTGGCCACTGTCGGATGTCACATGTCCGCTGCGAACGTGCCCACGCCGGCATCCAGGGCCACGCCCACGCGGCCTGCTCTGTCCTGGTGTGGTTGGTGTAGTAGCAGCTGCACTGCTGCTGCTACCAGCACTGTGTGGGTGGGCATGGGAGGTGGCACGCACACGCTGACCTGCACCAGGTGGTGTTGCTGGCCCACGCCCATGCGCCCTATGCCTCACCCCTACCTGGTGTTCCTGCACGGACAGCCCACGCCAAGGATGGCCATGCCTCGGTCGAGGATACCAGCCATCTCACCCAATCTCCTATCCAGAACATCGGCAAGATGCTGTTGGGCATTCGCCAATGCCTGGATGTTGTCATTCAAGGAACGGATTGCAGACCTCTGCAGCCTCTGCCCTTCCTGGTTCTGCCGCTCGCACGCGCTCGCGCCGCCATTACAGTCTGGAACATGCGCCTGGTTATACCAGCTGCTGCACCCTGTACGGCAGGTGTATGTCTAGCGGTGCTCCCCACGAGCAGCACCTGCCACATGCCTGCGTGGCACTGCACCAGTCATTACACTGGCAACATCGTGTGTACCCACACCTTCTGCAGCCACCACACATTCCTGCTCGGTGCCAACAGACGCTGACTGACCGTCATCTATGGGCAACGGTGTTGGGGTATGTGTCGGCATCTGAACTGTGTGCAGGGATGAAGGGGACGTACGTGTGATGTTCTCCAATGGCACAGTGTCTGCCTGTGACGACCCTGCCTGTGCCTCATGCACATGGTCATCACCACTAGTATCTGTGGGGACACTAGCATCAGATGGACCGCAGGAGGGGAACTCACCTACAGCACCTGTCAATACAAAGACATACCATCGGTTACAATACAGACACACACACACACACACACACACACACACACACACACACACACACACACACACACACACACACACACATCATGCATGTGATAATGCAGGTGGCATGCAGCATTCACACACCACAGACCAGTGAATGTAGACCAGACATTCATAGTGGCAGTATGCACACTGCCCTGGTGGGAACAGTACAACAGGCAGGTGTCTTTAGTAGGCATGCAGTACACACATTCATGGTAGTTTGCATGCATCACCGCGATACACCGTGGCCACGGGCGAAGTTGACAGTACACATGGCTGCCGACACTATGTCATGTACACCGCAAACATGTGTGGTATCATGTGGACATGTGACGATGGTGTCCCACCGCATGCACCACATCACAACGGCTGTCACGGTGCAGTGTTATGTGTACAGTCTACAGATACAATGTATGGGTAACAGGGATGTCTGTGCAGGTGCGGTTGGTGTGAGCTGTGTACATAGCTGTACAGTGTGGAGGCGGCGGGCACTGTGCCACTGCACAGTAGCAGGACACAGTTATGTTTCTGTGCGATGCGTGACCTGGACGCATTACATTGCCATGTCTGTAAGTCAGTTCAGCTGCTCAGCAGCACGTATATGGTGGACATTGGAGGCACCTGTAGTAGCTGTGGAGAGGCATTCCATGTCACTGGTGTACTACATCGGATGTCCAGGGGTCCACTACAGTGATGAGCCCACTATGTGTGTACAGGGTGCAACGGTGACTACCCACTGTGGATGTACTGTGTGGCAACATGCCTGTAGGTATCGACCATGGCCTTGTCTGTCTGGGTCATTGACAATTGTGTGTGGTGGACATCGTGCACACGGCCCTGTGGTGGCCCATGTGACATACAACCATACTAGTGTAAGGTGTCACATTCCCAACAGATATGCAGACAGTGTGGATGTCTGCTATGTCGTGCATAGGTCATGTCATGGTGTGAAAATGTTGCAGCCAGACATCCATCGCATGGGACATGGCATGTGCCATGTCACAACGCAGTGCACCGATGCAGGGGCATAGCTCACATTGGTAACACCTGTGCTCTGGCAAGATCACAGCTCACTATGTGGTACTGTGTGCATACTGCAGAGGCATACCGATGCATACTACACATGCAGCCATTGTGGAACACCTACACCATTGTATGCATAGCTGAATGCACGTAACACACCAATAGGTCGTGGTGGTGTCATGCCACTTTACGCTAACGGTTGTATCTACTGTACATGGGTGGTGTGTGTGTCGGGTGGTGCAACCTGTATACCATGACTGGGGCACACACAGGTGTGCATGTCATGCCTGGACACATGTGGAATATCAATACACCATATCATGCCTTTGACTAGCAACAGACTTACCTGCAACAGACCCTTGTGTTTGCGACACGCCAGACGCATTCCTGTAAAGGGATGACACAAAGGTATACACATTATCCATTACTATCGCCACGGTCAGCACTGTGCATGTCACATCATGCATCTGTGAGTTAGCATGTGCTATGCACATGTCTGCTAACACAACATAGCATACTGTAGTATGCATCTTGTGTGGCCATATACCTGGCATGTATTGCTATATTATGTGTTGTAGTATGACACCCACCCCCACGGCACTCATCATACAAACATGCAACACTGACTTACCATGCAGCTCCAAGCTCATAGTTCGGGAGACACCCACCTCCACGATGGACGCATGGGTTTCTGCGTGTTGTTCCGCGGGTGTCCCCAGCCTGGCCAGGAGCTCCTCCGCGGTTGTCCGTCCGCGCTGGGTTGGTGGCCCACCACCTGCCCTACGTTGTTGTCTGGCGATTGCAGCGCACGCTGTCTTGCATGCCGGATCAGGTCTGTGCAGTGCCCGCGGATCTGCTGATAAGTGCGGTTGTATCCGCCCAGGCTGTTCACCCTCCTGCACATCTCCTCCCAGATCTCGTGTCGCCCCTGTGCCTGCTGTGGCACATGACTGAATAAGAGGTCATGATCAGTATGGAGGTATGGGATGATCACCTCCTCCTGCCGTCGCCTGAAAGCGGAAGCCGAACGTGGCATTATCTGTAAGACATAATGATGGTGGCAGGTCACATTTACACTGCTGTGCTGGCATACTGTTGGAAATACATTGCTATGACAAGTACGACATCTGCACAGTAATCTGTGAAAGGCATCGTGGCAGTGACACAGCTGATGTGTTGGCTTCACACCATTGAGCAGTGGGTGTCACATCATATCTGTGTGCCACCCCATCACACTGTACACGCACCATGTAGATGTTAGCCTGCTGTGGACATGTGTACCTGGCTGCACCTGTGTCCATATCACTTGGCATAGGTCCCCATGTGACGCCGGTGCTACTGTTCACCTGGACGCTGTGTATATGTCAGTACACATCACGACTGTAGCCATTGTGAACGCCAGCAGTGGCACTGTACACATACACATGGACACCTGCACATGCATGTGTTGTGCCATGTACATCCACACAGCACTGTACGGGTGTTGGACAACTTGCCACAGCTCACCTGTGTTGCACATGTGATAGACATAGGGCAATGTGTAACCATGACACATTAGCAGGAAAGGCCATGCATAGCATGTACACACACACATTGTCCAGAGCATCACACAGCACCTGTAACACCACAGGGTGCATCACCGCCACATTACTGCTGTGTATGGTTGATAGTGAGAGTGCCTTTTGTCCATTGCACCATGTAGGATCAGGATAGCTCATGCAGCCTTGCTGGGCAGGTCTGCATGGTATGGCAGGGTATGCCACATACATGGCACTGGGTTGTGATCCACCTGGGGTTGATGATATTGGCAGGGTGGCTGTCCATTCCATATGTCATTGCTATGTGTATATGGACATTCAACATGTCTATCACCATGGTGTGGACACTGGCCTCAAGCGAGGTATGCTGCACGCTGCTTGCTGAGGGTGTGTCTGGTGCATGCAGGTATCAGACATCCATGCATACACTGTAACCCTGGCAGGTGCTATGTGCTGGGATATTGATCAACACAGTGCTGTATGTGGACACACACCGCTATCCCGCACATGGATGGTTGCCTGCACTGATGTGGGTACCACATATGTGTACATCCAGTGCCTGCTGCCACCCCCATGTCTGCTGCTGCACTACACACCGCCATCCCTCCCTCTGTGAATGTGGTGTTGGGCACAGCATAGGTATCCATGTATGGGGACAGGGATGTTCACATAGCAGGGTCACTGATGGTATCGCCGATCTGACCATACACGCATGACGCACCCTCACACATACAACCCATTCATATTGTTGTTCACAACGGTGACACAGCTATATTGCTATGCCGGAGACATTCACAGCCATACATACACAGATGCATGCACATCCATCTGTGGCATGGCCTGATCTATTGGTGTGGTTCAGCACATAACATGTTTGACTGCAGTTGGCGAGACCTACTGTGCACATGTCTACACGGTAAGCCTGTTCTACAGTAGGCATCTGTGATGTGCTGTGCACATCTCATATCTGCACATTTGGTTGGTGTCCATCGGTCCACAGGCCAGTGGTGGGACACACAGGGATGTTGCTGAACATATATGCATGCAACCCTGTACAGCTGTAACACTAGCCTCTCAGATGCTCATGTGTCGTGGACGTGAACACCGTACACACACATGTGGTTGTGGGCTGCCATCCATACCTATCTCCTCCTGTGGGTTGCTATCATCCCACACACTCCTTGTATTGTATGTTCAGGCTATGCACCTATGTGGGGCTTGTGGGCATGCAATACGATACTATATGCCTTTGCACCCATCACAGACAATGTCACACAGGTACACCGACAGCCGTACACGACACAGCTTGTTGTCAGCACATCACATGTGGTACACACATAACACATCTCCTGTGGGACATGGTCAATTGTACGGGCATGTCCAGCGGTCACATGCCACAGCTACCCCTACATGACGGCTATGCAGGACATGTGTCTGTACAGCTACTGTCACATGTACACGAGCAATGCCCCTACCTACATCACATGGTACTACCTGTGGGTATGTGCGCCTGCATCCATGCTATGGCCATAGATGACAATTGTACATCAATATGTGCAACATACCTCAGTGGGGTTGTCATGTGCACATGTTCCACGTGTCAATGCATTGTTTGTGTCTGTTACGGTCATTGTTGTGCATGGTTTACATGGCTGCCATAGTGTACTGTGTGTGATTCCAGGTACTTCATTGGGCTACCAGCATTGTACATTTCCACAGCACATTCCAGCCATCATGTAGCCATCTTAGATGACAGTGGGAGGTGTTCCGCCATGTGCACATATGTCACACAGTACGAGGGTGACTGACACACATTGTCAGGACTGGGTTCTGACTGCTGTGGATGTGTGTAATGGTGTTGACAACCATGACTGCGCCAGATGGTGTCATCTGGATGTGTAACATTCACAACACACACCTACATTCACATAGCAGCACATCGCCCACGACAATGGACATTCCTGCATGGACACTGTGTGCGGTATGTCTGTATGACCACTGCATATATCAGTGGTAGCCACCAGCATGGCTGCCTACAACAGCGGTGTGTATCCTGTGCAAACATGGGTTACACCTGTCACAACACACCTGTGTCAGATGGCCCTGTAGTGGGTGACAGTGCAGTTCCATACATCATGTAACAGTATACATCGTGCACCAGTATATTGCAGACATGTGAACGGCTGTGCTACTCGACATATGCACACATGACACATCACCTGGTACACCGTGGTCTGCCTTGCCACCTGCTATTGTGAACACCCTGTGATGAGATTGTACGCCCACATGGACTGGGACATGTGATGGCTCAATGGTGAATTAACCCTCCGGTGTGTGTCTAGCCAGGTGTCCAGTAGCCAGTGGTCTGCACGCAGGGATACTCGTACATTGGCCTACTCTGTCACTGGGACTGTTGACTATGGTCATACTGTACTTATGCAGGCATGTGGTGTTTGTCCAGTCTGATAGTCGTGTTCATCCACACTACCGTGGCACACATGACCTGTGGACATCTGCCTAAGGTGTGCAGCCCACATGTACATCTTCACATGCTATGCTGCCTGTGCAGCAGTGTCACATATCTGTCTCCAGCAGGGCTGTCACAGGTAGGCACAGCATGCAGTGATGTGTGACAATGCTTACACCTCCACTGTGCTGTACACAAGCACTGCACACACAGTACGGCACGCATGTCATTTATCTGCAGTGCCTGGGACCTGCCTCCATGCCCTACACGGCACACCTGCCAGTCCAGATTGTACACAGATCATACCTCCCAGGCACATACCTGACTGCAACACACACGGGTGGGTGGTTCCCACACCACACAGTGATTTACACACATACTGTATATTCCCGAGACACATTGCATCATAGGTAATCCATGTTCAGATACCCATGTTCGTGACCGCTACGCACATTGTGACACGCAACGGTGGATACACTGTACACCACAGGTTACATGCTGGCCGTGTTGGCATACTGTACATTGCACCTAGGACAGTTGCTACTGCTATGTATTGACAGCAACACGCACTTCCCTAGTATGGACTCCCATGTACCCACACATGCTTGGCCATGCAGTACGCATAGCTGGGTGACACATTACACGACGCATACCATACCTACACTACCCTCGGCATGCACCAAACCTCCATGTGTCTGTGTGCTATGCCTACACACATCCCCCCTGTTTGCTGAACATCCATGCTTCTCAGCCCTGCTAGCCACACCCTAGACACACGACCATCGCAGCATGCATGGTACATACGCTCTACAGCCGGTACTACCGACATCCACTGACAGAGGTAGTTGATGGCATGGCACCCCGTACGATGGACAGTCTACATGACTATGCCGACACATATCACAGTGCACTTCCGCTACATTTACGCACTGGTAGGGACCATGCTATTCCACACAGAGACATGGTGGTACTGGCCTTTTCACAGACGCCACAGTGGTATTCCTGTTCCATGCACACGTGCTGTATGGGCACATGTGCAGGCTGTTGCACGGTAGTTATGTTCACATGTGTGTGGTGTGTCACCTGACAGTCATGGTGTGTCCTCATGGTGCATCACATACCCACAGCTAGCTACCTACACATGACTGCCATACATTGCAGTGTGGGCCCTCACGCAGTGTGCTGGTATGTCTCTGCTGTTTGGCTACATCCACATTCAATGCAGCATACAACACTCATGCAGGCATTGCCGACACAGATGTTGCTGGCATCATGCCTGCCAATGGGGTACCTACCAACAATACACACTCTCACTCACTACAGGGTTCCAATCCATGGCTGGACATTGTATTAACCCTGTGGACACATACATAGTACTGCCATGCACACGTTATGTCCGAGAACACGGTCCCAATGTCACCTCCGCTCTCCGTAGTTGTTGTATCCCGCCAACCTGGCTGTTACATGTCTCTGCAGCAGCACACTGCATTGACTGCTAGCCCATTCATGTACGCTGTGTACCCTGACCACCACACTACCACATCTATCACACTACACATGGGTGGTACTGCATTGCACGTATGGGGCTGCATTTGTACACCCATGACTGGGCCATTCAGTATGGCACTGGGCCACATCCTCACATACATGCTTCACACACTCATTGACGACCTCCATGCCTTTACTGGCACCCTTGTTGGGCTTCTGTGCGCCACAGCACACCACATCCACATGCTGGCCACCTGTCATACCATTGCATGGGTGGTTGGTGTGGTACAGAGGGTATCAACTCAGACATTATCCGCTTTTTGCCCTTCAGTGCCATTCCACTTTATGGTATTGCCAATGTACACATCCAGCATCACATCGCACTTATGTCTCAGGATGTTACGCCATGTGCCTCCTGTACAGGTCACACAGTGGTGCAGGCATATCATGCTAACTACAACGAGACATTGCACAGTCATCAGTCATGTGGCCCCTCATGCTCACTATTTGCTTACATACACTACATGCTGTCACAGAGTATTGTCCATGCCTACATATACCACATCTACATACCTGGCAGCATTCTAGCTCATCCTACTCATATTGCTAACAACCATACAGGTGTCAGTGTGGCAGATATATCATGTAGATATCATTGCATCAGTTACATCACACATAGTGCATACACATCACCTTTGCATAGTGACAGTCATGCAGTGTGTATCACATGGATACTGTCCCTATACATGCATATCACATTGTACATGGTTGCTGTACACACACATGCCCCACATGGTGCTGTGGTTGCCATATACCACTATGGCGTGGGTACACATGTGCAGGGCCACGATTTCTGGACCGTATGTCTAGCTGATACATTGGGTGCCCTTGTACCTATGCCATACACACATGTACACGCTGGCAGTGTTACAATAACACATATGTGGTGTACCTTACACAATGGATACAACTTTACATGTCTCAGTATAGTCATGCCGTGATGTCTACCCGCTCAGACAGTTTACATATGCAAATGACAGTCATGAAACACATCTGTACTCACCTGCATACCACTAACACAGGGGTGTCATCTACTCTGCCATGGGCCATGTTCTCCAGATTACTGATGCATGTAGTACTCCTACATGGCGCTTGCAGTGGGCAGGGTGGAGGAGCACTCCTGCATGTGTGCACACATGCCACATTGCTCAGCCTGGGCGTCTGTGTGACCTCCACAGACTGGACACACACCGTGCTGTGGGACATAGGTCCTGTGCACATCCCACAGGGACACACTGTGTCACTAGTCATGTGATAGCTCCCTTGCTGGTAGGGTGACACAGACCCATGGTACCACCACAGCGGAAGTACTGTATAGACATACAGTTGACATCCACCTCTGCCGCTCAGTGGACACTACCATGGGGGTGACACTACTGTGTACATTGCACATGTGTTTACACACGGCCCTGCCGGACATCATTGTTGCACACATTGCACCTGCTACGGAACGCTTGGACATGGTTACTTGCTGTTCCTCCATTTCGGTACCTATTCTGCTACTACTCTGTCCCATATGTGCAGGCCATACATATCCTGTTTATGTACATAACATTAGGCCATCCCTCCATCATGCATGCTATGCCTGTGATACTGTCTATGATTTCTGAACATATCCATCATGACAGCTTTGCATTACACATAATTGACATAGTCACCCCTACTGCGAGGGATACGTGCACGCCGTGGCGCATTCCGTGATGACATCGACGGTATATGCCCATGCAAATGTGTGCTGTGACACCATACATACATGTCCTATCCCCTGCTGTGGCACTTCATTGTTCGACATCCACTGACAGCATCAGCGGGTGGTGGCATTGTTCTGTGTTTGGAATCCCTATGGCGAACCTTGGGTTATCACGCCGTGTACATGTTGTCCCACTGCTGTGCACACGCTGTCCACAGTCGCTGGTATGCGTTCGGCTTAGCATTACATAACCACCTTTCACCACTCTCTGCCTGATGGACAGGTATCTTTACTTACACACATCGCTCACATACAGTGCAGATTAGTCATAATGATCATGCGCTACACACCAGTACATCTCGTGGGTTCGACATACCTTTCCGCCTTTGCTTCTGTATTCGCCAATATTCTCCTAACTCCTTGCTTTCAATGCAGTTTGTGTTCGGTATGAACATACGGTTTGAATATCCAGGAGTCTTCCTTTATTCGCCGTCACCTGAGGCATGTGGGTTCATCACGCCAATAGCTGTTCCTCGGTGTGTAGTTATGCGCATATCACTGGTGATCCTCCTCCATTCAGACGCTACCGCGAAACTAGGCCATGGTTCATTCCTCGTGGCCGCTGGTTATTTGCACTACCTTCGTGGGGATGGTATGTATTGTATCATGTTTGTGTGACTGCATACGCTATGTGTGGTGTCAGGTACATTACGCTGTGGTGTTAGCCGTGGATTGTGTGTGTTGGGTATGGTATTCTGTTCGACATGTGGGTGTCCATGTCCTGGCGGCGCCTGTCGATGGCGTTGTGCATTCAGATGTGTAACATAGCTGTTATATTCCTGTACACAACGGATGCAAGGATGCATCAGCTGCTGCTAGTGTTACCCACGCCGCTTGTTGCGGGTATGCCGCTGTCATTGACTGCCTGTATGATTCTGCTACGGTTTTGGCTGTTATCCCTTTGATATGTGCGATGGGGTATATCTGCGGATGTGGGTGACGGGTACCGGGTGTGGGTCTTGCATTTATACATACAAGATATGCTTGTGTGTGTGCTCCATCCCTGCTTGGGGAGCTGCAGGTTACCTGTCTGTTGTTCTGGGAATGTTTGTTTTGTTGATGTCGTGGTGGTGTCGGTATCGCCTGCATGTGTGCTTCCTGCACGATTCCTCCTTCACATCGGTTATATATCTGCGGATGTTCGTCCGCGCCTACTATCCATTGGCATTTTGTCAGTGATAGTTACGGTTATAGTGGTCGTGTACTTGGGAGGGCCTGTAAGCTACCGGTAGCCTCCTATTCGTGGCGCTTTGCTTACTTAACGGTCGTGGAACACACAGCGGTATTTACGGACCGTAGTGTCCACGATCGGTGCCGGATAGCACATTCAGATTTTCGCCGACATGCCTGATGCTGTGTAACGCTGTCGACCTATCGTGTTGAGTCTACCATATGGCCGCCATACATACGGTCATGGTTTGTACATGCGCCCTTTGCATCTCCTGTTGGCTATGGTCCTGTGGTACATTCTGGGACATTTCCGCTTTGCATCGCTTTTACGCCGCCACGCCTAGCCACTGAGGAGATGTCAGTACTACTTTGTGGGTACTGCTGTACATACGCCTATGGTTCCTGTACTGTATGCCTACGCATGTTATTACACTCCTGTGACATGTCACCTACATACACATTTTACAGTGGCACACACATTACACACACACAGCGGAACACACGACAACCTCACCTCACACATACACATATTGCCGCCATAGCTCTCAACCTTCCATTTCCAAAATGAGGAACACACACATTCATAATGTGGAACAAATGGGCAAACTGTGGAACACATACCAATGGCTTACTAACAACTTCAGCTAAGAAGGTCATAGGATGGTTAAAATATGCTGATTTACTTACAAAGAAGAACCTTTAATGAATTACTATGATTAATTTCTATTTACCAGGATTTCATTTAAATACATTCCTAACAATGAATGTGTGACAGACTATTTCAATGTGGAACTTTGAGGAACTGCGAGGAACATGAACTGTTTTAGACCCCAAATGAGGTAATGCCTCATAATGACGTACACTTGACAGGTATGATTGCCGCCGCGACCGACGGTTGCACACAGTACCTACGTTCGCAGATCGCCGGGCGGGGTGTGTACCTCCGCACTCATATCCTATGGATATGACACGCACATATCCCGCTACTGTACCGCGGCCTGGCGATCATCCCGACCCGCGGATATGTATTGATGCAGGTTGACATTTCCATGGCTGGCGCTCTCTGCTCTGCCCACCCTCCCGGATGATCGGGTTGTCGCTCACTATATTTACTATGTGGAGATTTCGCCTTACTTATCTGTAAACTTGCATCCCTGGGTTCCATATTAACCTGTTGTACTTTATATCTGTGTATGTGTACATATATTTCTACGGTGTACTGATATCTATTTCCGTGATCTGTGTATGCACATAAGTACATATGTAGTCGACTTGGGCGATAGTGGCAGCATACGGCTACGCCTGCTGTAGAACCGGCGGCGGTTGAGGTGTTGGCGCTCCATGCTCTGCTGGCTATTGGGTGTGCAGTGTTTGGGTGGTGCCTTTGTTGAGTCACACATAGGTCCGCCCATACGGTACACATTACGGGAGGACATGTTTGTGTGGCGCCCATTCCACTGTGTGTGCAGGTAAGGAGGGGTCAGTCCATGGAGCCTATGCTGTCAAAGTATGTGCTATGCGCTCCTCTTGCCAGGGCGTAGGCATATTGGGTACGCCCACGCCTACCTACTGGGGCTGGCACAGTGTGTTCATGGCGCTGAACGGCCTGTGCCTGTGCGTGCCTTGGCAGTTGTGGCGGGCTAGGTGGCCCTAGACCATTATGTCCCTGCAGCAGCTGTTTCCGCAGAATCATATTGTGTAGCATACAACATACTATGAATATGTGGGCACATGTGCCTGGAGAGTACTGCAAGGCTCCACCGGATGTATCCAAGCACCGAACCGTGATTTCAACATCCCAAACACACGCCTATGATTATTCTGGTTTGTGCGGTGCCTCATTATGGCATTCTTGCATGTGTGTGTGTGCATTTCTGATGGGTGTCATCATCCACGGCTCCAGTGCATAGCCAGCATCCCCACAAGGTGACCTTGTGTGATGTCCCCTGGCTAATACCTGATACAGCTGTGAGGCATGCCAGATATGGGAGTCGTGGTAGCTTCCAGGGCTGCCAGCACACACATCCATGATAATGCCCCGCGCATTGCACACGACCTGGCAATTGATGGAGGGGTATCCCTTGCGGTTTATGTAGCGCCTACCCTGCTCCCGGCGGTGACTTGATTTCTATGTGCGACAGTCTATCGCACCCAGTACCTCCGGTATTGTGCCACACGGTGGAAGTGGCGATATTGCTAGCCAACTCCTCCTGAGATCTGGGGAAGTTTATATACTCATGGGCATAACAGAATATGGCATCCAGGAACTGGTGTAGTACCCTGGATGCTGATGCCTGTGAGATACCCATTATATCCCCGGTTGGCCTTTGAAAGGTACCTGTAGCCAGTATTCGCAAGCTCACACATACCTTTGTGTCCACTGGGATGGCCCCTCTGTTGTCTCTTGTTCTCAGGCGTGGCCGCACAGATCCACTATTTGCTGTAACGTGTCCCTGTCCACCCTGTAGCGCTCTATCTCCAGGTCTTGCAGCCCCTGGTAGGTCACCCTTGGTCTGAACACTCTCCTTCTCCTATGAGGCCTACGGTAGTTGTCGGCACCTCCTCCGCAACTCCGCCTGTCTCTGACACATACCTATGCATCACGGCCACGGCGGCACCCAACATATACATATTAAAAGTTCCCGTGTGTTTACACCCTACGGTGCGGCGCTTTGGGAAATCGCTGTGTGTTGTGTGCATTCACACTTTATACTGTTGTGCTGTATACCCGGTGATGTCATTGGGTGTCTGTGCAGCCGTATCTGTGGATTATCTTCGGTGTTTTACCGCTGCAACTGCAACGGTATTGCCTTTAGTGTTACATTACAGTTGCCTGCATTGGCTTAGCTTTGCATCTTACATTACTGTTTCTGCACGCTGCACCTACTATTGCCTGCAGTGCATCCTGCAGGCACATGGCATATGATGCATTTTGTCTGTCACTGCTATGCTACCTCTGTACTTGGCTGTGCTATTTCGGTTCTTTGCTCTTTGCATTTCTACTACATCCCCTACTATCTTTGCATTCCTATGCCTCCCTTTCCCGCTTTGCAGGAGTCTGCATGCAGAGTTGTCAGCCGCCGCCGCTTGCCCTTCCTGGATTGATTGGTGTTGATTGCTCATTACGGCTCCAATTACACTGCTTCCGTGATTTCTCATATTCTCCGCATTACCTTCCTATATCCGTGGTTGTTGACGGGAGGCCGCCACATGACTGGGTTGGGGAACGAGTCATCCTCGTGGCACATGCATCTATGCGGCATTATGTACTCTCAGCGCATCTATTTCCTCACACGCCAATCCTGCTGCTGTGATGTGCATTGTACAGCCCATGTTTGCTGGCCTCCAATGTGCTTCCTCCTACAGTGGCACACCCTCTGCGATTGACATGTATCCCGTAGGCCACCTCGGTGTACTACCGCTGCGCCGCTTGCTCCATCCTTACACCGCGCCGGTTTTGCATTCACTATTATCTGCCTCATTTGCATGGCATTGACTGCTAATACA
The DNA here is from genome assembly GCF_019279795.1 of Protopterus annectens. Lineage (NCBI taxonomy): Eukaryota > Metazoa > Chordata > Ceratodontiformes > Protopteridae > Protopterus > Protopterus annectens. The sequence goes on along the minus strand of NC_056726.1, from coordinate 1,285,206,259 downwards.
TGGTTACGGGCGCTAACACTGCCGCCACTCCTTGACAACCCTTTGCGCTTGGGGTTGAGGCTTTCCATACATACTATGGTGTGTGGTGGCTGTGCATCTGATGTGTATTATACTGCTCTTTTAGGACATTCTCATATTATTTAATTGTTTTGCACCTTCTGTGCACATATCCGGGTTCTGCTGTGGTTTCTGCACATAACATTTATGTCATTATTTACAGTTTGTGCATGTTTTCTTTGACATTCTCGGTGCCTTCGCCATTGGCATATTGCACCTGTATGATACCTGACGCTGACAGCCTTCCATTACTCCTTGGTCATGTTTGGCTAAATGTAAACCGCTTTTTTGGTTTACATTGCCGCGTTCTTTACGCTAGTGTGTTGGGTATGGTATTCTGTTCGACATGTGGATGTCCGTGTCCTGGCAGCGTCTGTCGATGGCGTTGTGCATTCAGATGTGTAACATAGCTGTTATATTCCTGTACACAACGGATGCAAGGATGCATCGGCTGCTGCTAGTGTTACCCACGGCTTGTTGCGGGTATGCCGCTGTCATTGACTGCCTGTATGATTCTGCTACGGTTTTGGCTGTTATCCCTTTGATATGTGCGATGGGGTATATCTGCGGATGTGGGTGGCCAGTGCGGGTGTGGGTCTTGCATTTATACATACAAGATATGCTTGTGTGTGTGCTCCATCCCTGTTTGGGGAGCTGCAGGTTACCTGTCTGTTGTTCTGGGAATGTTTGTTTTGTTGATGTCGTGTGGTGTCGGTATCGCCTGCATGTGTGCTTCCTGCGTATTCCTCCTTCACATCGGTTATATATCTGCGGATGTTCGTCCGTGCCTACTATCCATTGGCATTTTGTCACTGATAGTTACGGTGATTGTGGTCCTGTACTTGGGACGGCCTGTATGCTACCGGTAGCCTCCTATTCGTGTGGCGCTTGCTTAATGGTCGTGGAACACACAGCGGTATTTACGGGACCGTAAGTGTCCACGATCGGTGCCGGGATAGCACATTCGTATTTTCGCCGTACATGCCTGATGCTGTGTAACGTTGCCGACCTATCATGTTGAGTCTACCATATGGCCGCCATACATACGGTCATGGTTTGTACATGCGTCCTTTGCATCTCCTGTTGGCTATGGTCCTGTGGTACATTCTGGGACATTTCCGCTTTGCATCGTTTTCGTCACCACGCCTAGCCACTGAGGAGATGTCAGTACTACTTTGTGGGTACTGCTGTACATACGCCTATGGTTCCTGTACTGTATGCCTATGCATGTTATTACACTCCGCCTGTGACATGTCACCTACATACACATTTTACAGTGGCACACACATTACACACACACAGCGGAACACACGACAACCTCACCTCACACATACACATATTGCCGCCATAGCTCTCAACCTTCCATTTCCAAAATGAGGAACACACACATTCATAATGTGGAACAAATGGGCAAACTGTGGAACACATACCAATGGCTTACTAACAACTTCAGCTACGAAGGTCATAGGATGGTTAAAATATGCTGATTTACTTACAAAGAAGAACCTTTAATGAATTACTATGATTAATTTCTATTTACCAGGATTTCATTTAAATACATTCCTAACAATGAATGTGTGACAGACTATTTCAATGTGGAACTTTGAGGAACTGCGAGGAACATGAACTGTTTTAGACCCCAAATGAGGTACATTCCTCATAATAGCGTACACTTGACAGGTATGATTGCCGCTTCCGCGCCGACGGTTGCACACAGTACCTCGTTGGCGCATCGCGGCGGTGTATACCTCGCACTCATATCCTATGGATATGACATGCACATATCCTGTTACTGTACCGTGGCCTGGCGATCATCCCGACCCGCGGATATGTATTGATGCAGGTTGACATTTCCATGGCTGGCGTTCCCTGCTCTGCCCACCCTCCCGGATGATCGGGTTGTCGTTCACTATATTTACTATGTGGAGATTTTGCGTCTTACTTATCTGTAAACTTGCATCCCTGGGTTCCATATTAACCTGTTGTACTTTATATCTGTGTATGTGTACATATATTTCTACGTGTGTACTGATATCTATTTCCGTATCTGTGTATGCACATAAGTACATATGTAGTCGACTTGCGGCGACAGTGGCAGCATACGGCTACGCCGTCTGCTGTAGGACCGGCGTGCGGTTGAGGTGTTGGCATTCCATGCTCTGCTGGCTATTGGGTGTGCAGTGTTTGGGTGGTGCCTTTGTTGGAGTCACACATAGGTCCGCCCATACGGTACACATTACGGGCGGACATGTTTGTGTGGCGTCCATTTCACTTTGTGTGCAGGTAAGGAGGTGTCAGTCCATGGGGCCTACGCTGTCAAAGTATGTGCTATGCATTCCCTCTTTGCCAGGGCGTAGGCATATTGGTGCGCCGATCTACCTACTGGGGCTGGCACAGTGTGTTCATGGAGCTGAACGCCCTGTGCCTGTGCTTGCCTTGGCAGTTGTGGCGGGCTTGGTGGCCCTAGACCATTATGTCCCTGCAGCAGCTGTTTCCGCAGAATCATATTGTGTAGCATACAACATACTATGAATATGTGGGCACATGTGCCTGGAGAGTACTGCAAGGCTCCACCGGATGTATCCAAGCACCGGAACCGTGATTTCAACATCCCAAACACACGCTCTATGATTATTCTGGTTTGTGCATGTGCCTCATTATGGCATTCTTGCATGTGTGTGTGTGCATTTCTGATGGGTGTCATCATCCACGGCTCCAGTGCATAGCCAGCATCCCCCACAAGGTGACCTTGTGTGATGTCCCCCCTGGCGAATACCTGATACAGCTGTGAGGCATGCCAGATATGGGAGTCGTGGTAGCTTCCAGGGCTGCCAGCACACACATCCATGATAATGCCCTGCGCATTGCACACGACCTGGCAATTGATGGAGGGGTATCCCTTGTGGTTTATGTAGCGTCCACCCTGCTCCCCGGGCAGTGACTTGATTTCTATGTGCGTACAGTCTATCGCACCCAGTACCTCCGGGTATTGTGCCACACGGTGGAAGTGGCGCATATTGCTAGCCAACTCCTCCTGAGATCTGGGGAAGTTTATATACTCATGGGCATAATAGTAACATGGCATCCAGGAACTGGTGTAGTACCCTGGATGCTGATGCCTGTGAGATACCCATTATATCCCCGGTTGGCCTTTGAAAGGTACCTGTAGCCAGTATTCGCAAGCTCACACATACCTTTGTGTCCACTGGGATGGGCTCCCCTCTGTTGTCTCTTGTTCTCAGGCATGGCCAGCACAGCTCCACTATTTGCTGTAACGTGTCCTGTCCACCCTGTAGCGCTCTACTATCTCCAGGTCTTGCAGCCCCTGGTAGGTCACCCTTGGTCTGAACACTCTCCTTCTCCTATGAGGCCTACGGTAGTTGTCGGCACCCTCCTCCGCAACTCCGTCTGTCTCTGACACATACCTATGCATCACGGCCACGGCGGCACCCAACATATACATATTAAAAGTTCCCCGTGTGTTTACACCCTACGGTGCGGCGTTTGGGAAATCGCGCTGTGTGTTGTGTGCATTCACACTTTATACTGTTGTGCTGGATACCCAGTGATGTCATTGGGTGTGTCTGTGCAGCCGTATCTGTGGATTATCTTCGGTGTTTTACCGTTGCAACTGCAACGGTATTGCCTTTAGTGTTACATTACAGTTGCCTGCATTGGCTTAGCTTTGCATCTTACATTACTGTTTCTGCACGTTGCACCTACTATTGCCTGCAGTGCATCCTGCAGGCACATGGCATATGATGCATTTTGTCTGCCGCCGCCGTTATGCTACCTCTGTACTTGGCTGTGCTATTTCGGTTCTTTGCTCTTTGCATTTCTACTACATCCCCTACTATCTTTGCATTCCTATGCCTCCCCTTTCCCGTTTTGCAGGAGTCTGCATGCAGAGTTGTCAGCTGCCGCCATTTGCCCTTCCTGGATTGATTGGTGTTGATTGCTCATTACAGCTCCAATTACACTGCTTCCGCATTTCCTCATATTCTCCGCGTTACCTTCCTATATCCGTGGTTGTTGATGGGGAGGCCGTCACATGACTGGGTTGGGGAACGTAGTCATCCTCGTGCACATGCATCTATGCGGGCATTATGTACTCCCAGCGCATCTATTTCCTCACACGCCAATCCTGCTGCTGTGATGTGCATTGTACAGCCCATGTTTGCTGGCCTCCAATGTGCTTCCTCCTACAGTGGCACACCCCTCTGCGATTGACATGTATCCCGTGTAGGCCACTCCTCGGTGTACTACCGCTGCACCGTTTGCTCCATCCTTACACCGGCACCGGTTTTGCGATTCACTATTATCTGCCTCATTTGCATGGCATTGACTGCTAATACATGGTTACGGCGCCGAACACTGCCGCCACTCCTTGACAACCCTTGCGTTGGGGTTGAGGCTTTCCATACATACTATGGTGTGTGGTGGCTGTGCATCTGATGTGTATTATACTGCTCTTTTAGGACATTCTCATATTATTTAATTGTTTTGCACCTTCTGTGCACATATCCGGGGGTTCTGCTGTGGTTTCTGCATACATAACATTTATGTCATTATTTACAGTTTGTGCATGTTTTCTTTGGACATTCTCGGTGCCTTTCGCCATTGGCATATTGCACCTGTATGATACCTGACGTTGACAGCCTTCCATTACTCCTTGGTCATGTTTGGCTAAATGTAAACCGTTTTTTTTTTGGTTTACATTGCCGTGCCCTTACGCTACGCCTGCCCAACTTCGTGGATCGCTATTTGCCTTCATTTGCATGGTGCAATACCGCACACAATGTGATTAGCATACCTACGCCGGGGGCGGCGCAGGTCCGGCGCACGCCGGTAGTGCACGTGGGATTGATTCATACCTGAATCGCTCGGTGGCCATATTTGGCTTTATAACGCCGACGCTATGCGGGCGCCTGGCGCAAGGTTCATGAATCCCGGGGTTGGTCTACTTTTATGCCAAATTACCTCATAAGCAGATGCTTTGCAAACTTTCATGTATGACGTGAAGAATATCATGAAATGAAAAGAAAAGAAAAGGAACACACATGCATTATCAGTCATTATTTATTTATTTATTTTATTTCCAGTTTGATTACCGGGGAAGTCCAAATAGAACCCGTTTTCAGTGGAGGCCTGAGGAGAAAAGCTCCATGAAACAGATTACAGTAAAGATAGCAGTCTAATAAAAATAAAAGTGCAAGTACAAATACATATCAAATAATACAAAGTGGGAGCAATATTGCCCATAGTGGAAAAAATTCACACAGTTAAAGTCAAAAGTCAAAAGCTATTTACAATATTTACAGAGTGTGAGAGATCGTAGCTATAGAAAGTTATAGCCAGCTATAAGGTGCTTAGGAACTCATAGTCATATGAAAAAAAAAACTGTTGATAGGGGGATATTGAAATACATACTTGGAAGGAGCAACACAATAAAAAATATTGAGAACTGCATGGGCATTATTAAGCTGTAATGAAGTAGTAGATCTCACAGAGAAAAATATATACATTAAACTGAGATAATAAAGTAGGTACGCTGCAAAAGAAGATCAGACAGCATTTCATTCGTTCAAAATGTGTGAAGAGCTAACAGACATAGCCATCTCCTGGTACAGGTGATGATAGCGGAAACTGTTTTCAGTAACTCTGTATGTTAAAGAGATGTACACACTGGATGAAAATATGAGTATCTTGACTGATACGCTAACAGATGTTTATTCATTTTTTATATATTTTTATGGCAGGCTTATGAACACATTTCTTTCAAACCTTACTGTTGTTTTCTAGTGTCTTATTATATTTTATGGTACTTTCTGTGAATTGTGAAAAATTACAAACAACACATGGGATAAATGAAAAAACCTTGATGAGAAACAAAAACTGGTAAGGGTATTCAAAATACATCCCTGCAGCATTGCCGTAAGTTAATTAACATTATAGCACGTAGGGACTCCAGTTCTTCAACACCATCACACTCTGTTTATCTTGTGAAAAGACCTATTCTTGTCAAAATTAGTGTTATTTAAGGACAAAAGAGTACTGCCAGTTCAGTTATACACTGTTGTCAAATGGAAAAGAGACTGCTGACACTAAGAGAATAAAATGCCCTTATTTTTACAAGCAAAGGTGACAGTGCCAGGTCACGTTAGCTATGTTGAGAATCACAAATTAAGTGCAATCATCTCAGAGCTATTCAACATGGTAGTTTAATGGACCTGATAAATAGTCAAAGGCTGCTTTGTAGAACATGGCAGAAAGTAGAAATAGTTATTAAGACACAAGGCATCTATAAGTAGTTGGTGTTAACTTTGTCATACTAATGTTATAGCTATTGACTATGGTATTTTTTCTGTCTGAAAAAGTCCTAACATGTGTTGGGTTATACTTTGTGTCTGTAGTAAATCTGAATTCTTCACATTTTCATTGTCTAGGTACGTTAAAAGTCACGGAATAAATGGAGATGTGAGTGGGAAGCACAGGGTTAAAAATAGTATTAGCATTTCCAGAGCTGATGGACTGTAGCCAGTGAGAGAAATCAAACACAAGGCCTTTAACCGTCAACTTGCACTGCTTCCTCTGCATGTTACGCTTATATGACCATAACACCGAATAAAGGAATTTATAAATGGGAGGACAGAACTGGAGACAATCCAGAAGCAAAAAAAGTGCAGTGTTTGACGTTCGTTTGGGAGTCAGATGGACAGTGTTGTTGAGGGTATTTATGGGAAGAGAGATCCCCAGATGGCAACTGCCAGGAACAGCTTCACTGCTCAGCTCATTGGGTTTTCCCAGGGGCTGACTATGTTTTCGGTATTTACATGGGAGCACACATGATGTACGCAACTGGCTGACGTGTATGCCAGGTCACTGTTAGCTAATCTGTGCTCAGATTCACAAAGTAAACACAATAATCTCAGAAGTATTCACAGCTGTAATAAAGCAGTTTATAGTCTTTTTCTAGACTCTGATACCCTACAACCCACAGAGTTCTTAGTTTAATCTCTGGTGGGTATCTATTAATAGTATGAATGGTAACTGAAATGACTGCATTCACTGTTCTCCTAATGGCATTTTTTTAAACTTTTTTTGTTTCCCTTTCTTCAGAGACATGTCTAGTCACAAACTCCTCAGAGAGGGCATTCACAGTTACAAGCAATTTGTTGACATCTCTAACTACAAAGAGCACTGAGATGTGAAATGGCTTTCGTGACAACTCTAACTAGAAAGGCCACAATGTGAGTCACAAGGGGGATGCAACTATTTATTTTTGTCTAACTAAGCATATTTTCTAGTGATGTCTCTATATATAACTTGTACATTTTAAAACCTGCAGTTTTTATCTTACTATACGCTGTAAAAAACACTTTAGAATACTATACAAATATAAAAATATAATTTAAATGAATGTAGCATTTTGAACACAGAAAGTAACATCAGGCAGAAGAAGCAGAATAAACATAATGAATTAGAAATGGAATAGACTAATGTACATTCTAAGCAGGTTGTTTTTATCAAAATTTAATTATTTAACAGTCATTTGGCATAAACGAATACTTTCACCCATGACCTTAATGTATTGCAATACTGTGGACTTTATAATCAGCTGAGGTATTTTTGAACTGCAACGTTTTACCTCTATTTTCTTGCTTATACTAGATGGCTCTATGAGCATTCATCACCTTTTTTGGAAAAAAAAATTCCTGATGTCTCCCTTAAATCTATTCCCACTCCAACATTATTGCATGATCCATTTCCTTAATTAACTTTCTTTTGTTTCCAAAAAAAGTATTTTTTCTTATTTATGTTTTAGATATTTGCTATGCCCCACCCTGCATGTTTACATGTTTGGTCTATTGTGAAGCTGTATATATTATTAGCCATCTCTTTTCATGGTTTCTGGTGTAATCTGTATGCCAAAGATAACTACTGTGACTCTTCATTCATTTATGTATTCATTCATTTGTTCATTCAGTCATTCATTCATTTGTGTTTTCACGTCTGCTTGCATCTTACTACCAGTTTATCAATTCTTTTGTTTATTTAGTAAGCGTTACCCCAATCTCTTGGCACAAGAACCCTGAACAAAGGTAAAAATAATGAAGGGACAAAGGCCCAAAATGAGGGACAGATTTTAAATATTCCTCTTAGAAACTTAAGTTGCTGGAATAGCATGTTTTGCATTAGAATGCATTTACTGGAGGACATCAAAGGTGGAATTTAGAAAGGCTTTTATGAGTTGTACATGATATGTACACCTAAAGGTAACCTTTTCAGTCTCATAGACAGCGCTAGCATACTGCTTTTACATGAAAATTTATAACACTGCAGTGGGTTGCCTCTATGGCCATGCTAGATGCTAATGAGGCAGCTGGGGAGAGTGTTATATGCAAATTAGTCATGTCATCCCCCACAAATGCCTCTGGGAAGACATCTACACATCTTGTGACAGGGACTCTCTATGTACCTTACAGTTGTGAACATGGCCAAAAGGCCACATTCATCGATTATGGTAAAGGTAAGTGCTGGGGAGATTAGTGGTCAGGTAGGGTTAGTAGGTTTGTGCATGACTGTATGTGAAAGGCTGTGTGAGCATATGTGTGACTGTGTCTGCCTGTAAGATAACAGTAGGGGATCTAAGGGCTAAGTTAGGCAGATGTGTATTTTATTTATTTATTTTATTTTACATTTGTTAACCGGGAGAGTCCGACTGGATACATGTCCATTTTCAGCGGAGGCCCGGGGAGAAAAGCTCCAAGTACATAACAGACATATGAACATTGTTAATGCAAAAAAAAGGAAGATAGTTGAGTTCTAAATACAATATAAAGATACATCACATCTTTGTGTGTAAGTGTATGTGTGTGTCTGTGGGTGAATGGATGAGTCTCTGTAAGTATGATCAGGTGGAGAAAGAGTTATTTTGTGCATGTACATGGAATTAATGTGTGTAGAGGGCAGGTTGGGGTGGCTGTTATGTTTCCACACACTCGTAAACAAATGAGTAGAGTCTGCAACGTTGGGTGGGGGAACTACTAGCCACTAGGGATGACTCATTAAAGGATTGCTTCAGTGATTTGCACACAAAATGGGGATCTGGTTGGAGGGGCACTAGACACCAGGAATACTCAATTTGCATGCCATAAAGGCACATATTTAAAAGTAATGGTGTGGGGAACCACTGTACACAAAGGATAAACAGCCTATCTTAAAAGGCATTAAACTGTATTTAAACCATGCACCCTTGTACATCCCACACAGTATATTAGTCTTCTGCAACACTACTAGACACCAGGCATAAACTTAAATAAATAAATAAATGACACAAAAAAGCAAAGTACAAATGGGAGGAAGGAGATTTCAACTGTGCAACCTTGACACATGAAACCCTTGCATTAGCCTGTTGCATTAACTGATAAGTTGGTACAGCACACGTTTTAACATATATTGAGGATTTTGAGCATTATGCAATGTTTGCAACATTTTGTCATATATGAGGGTCAGGGAGAAGAAATGTTAGGCATACCTCACAACCTCACAGGATAACAACGTTTCCTTATCATGCATTTACCGAATAATATGAGATGTGGAACTCAAATGGCTGGCATTAAGGACTGACTGCAATGTTCTGTGAATTACCCAGCCTGGAAAAAGGAAACATTGTGGATGTTCTGACAACAGAGACATTTATGGGTATGAGGAGATATGCATGTATGTGTTTTACTATATGCCTGCATTAGCAGGATGTGGCTGCTGAGGTTAACTACCACAGGAAGTTCGATTTGCACTTTATGCTAGTTACCTGTGATTCATTGACATGCAAATTAACAGATTATGAGGCCTTTCTTTATTGTGTCTAATGTGTTTAGGAATCATAAGATACCACATCGTAGGAATATGGCCTTTTCAGCACAGCCCTTAACACAATGCATTAGATAGTTAATGAATCCTCAGGCAAGTCTGAAATTAAGATATCTAATTAAGTATTTAGTGACTTCAGTCTCATCTGCAAAAAACACACATTTTATGAAGAACAGACAAAACATATGAGGCAAAAAATCTACACTTCCTGTACAATTGTCTTCAGTTGACAGGTATGTTGGTGTGCAACTGGTAGGTCATTTGAAGGCACAATTTAGATGAAAGAGAATACTACAAGAATGATGAAAAATGATTCACCTGCATGGAAATAATACGGGAAGTCCAAGGTGCATATGTTAAAAACAAAGGGGTGATGATATAATCCAGGTAGAAGAATACTAAATGTTTGCTTTCCGAGGATAATTTTTGTAAAGTAAATTAAGAGAGTAGGACAGCAGCGCACAGAGGAAGGAGAAAGAAAATAGAACAGGTAGTGACATTCTGTGTTCCGAAGCAAAATGCAGAACAGTGTCATTTGTTTAACTGATACCAGTCATATTTACAGATAGGCTTGAAAATAAAAAGCCAGTCATATATGTTAAATTTCAACTTCAGTTACAAAAACGTCGGCACAATCTAAATAAATGCTTATGCCCTGAAACAGGAGACATTACACAAATCTCAGTAAAAGTGACTCCTCCCCATTCATCCATTCTATGCCAGTTCCGCCATCTTGGTCTCTAATATATTATTCCTCCCCCTCTTTTTTATTTTCTGTCTTTGGTTCTTTCCTTACAAGGTTGTACATCCACCCAAATGTCTCTAAACTTAATGTTTGGCTTTGTTTTTCTGCATTAATGGATGTTCTAATGTGTGCAACCCTTGCATTCACATCTACTTTTGTGCATAACTTTTACTTTTATATCTCTTTCTGAACATTGCAGTGTAATCTCCTGTGCTGTGTTGGTTATTGATCTACTGAGATCACTGTATTATGCTAGTAAACAAACTTAAATACATAAAATAAATAAATATTATTAGAAAATATATTATTAGACAATGAAGAAATCATGTCAGATGAGAACACAACCATCAGAAACATATCAACACTACAGACGAGTTTAATCAAGATGTGTCAAATAAGAAAAAAAGAGTGGAAACATGAACGTTAATACAGGGAGTTGCTCAGCATGAGAAGTAGATAATGTGAGTGACACTAGGCCATATCAGGTGGTAGAACTAGCTACAAGATTTTTGCAAGAATGTAGTCTGTGTAAGTTGTAATAGCAGGAAGTGATGATGGAGTGAAAAAGGTAATGAAGTCCAGCTTTCATGGAATGTGCAAAGCAAGTTGCTGTAGCCATTGTGGCAGAATACCATGTAATCATGCAAGAAAGCAAAAGATGGAGAGAGAGAAAGAGAGACAGTGAGCATGTGAGTGTTGCTGGAGACCAAAGCACCGAGGCACAAAGCCCTTACTGCACCCTAGATGACCCATATTTAGCTAAAAACATGGGTGCTGAAGGGGTTTCAGGGTAAAGATACCAGTGAGCAGCTGACATTTGATCATCCATCATGGAAGGAGGCAGCTTAGGCTCACTGCAATAAAGTGGTATCAAGAGTCTGGCAAGTTCTGTGCAGCATAAGCAGTGTGACACTTAGCTGGGAAATTGCACATGCTCAGAAGTGCAGATGCATCTCCTACAAGCAGCAATTACAGAGTGTGCAAAGTTGCCGCAGAGAGGCAAGAGTTAGGACACACTCACCAGTAGCAGTATGAGTCTACACCAGCATCTTGGATCTCCTCACTGGTCTCAGGGAGGCTAAGGTGGGTCTAGTTTGCCCTGTGAACATGCAGAGGAGCTGGTGACAGCTAATCGTCAGCTGTGGTGAGGGAAAAAACAGTGCTGCTGTATGAATGCAGATAATTTCAAAATCATACTGAGAAACTATGTGGTTTTGTAATAATTGTAACAGAAAAACTGTTTACTTTTGTAATAATTTATCACACAGATAAACTGATTAGCTGCATTGTAATGCATCATACAGAGAAACTACCATTTTTTAATAATGCACTCACAGCTAAAATGGAATAGTTACAAAAAGCAAGTAGAATTTAAGCAAACAAGACAGACACCGATCATTATGCAGAGGGTGGGGGATGGCATGGAATAGTCTTTTAGGCCAAACTTGGCTTTCTGAGCAGACATGGCTGTAGCCAAGAAGAACAGGGGAAATATTGCAGTGACCATGTGCATTCCGGAGTTTGGCTGAATGAAGAGAAAAGTAAAAGCAGAGGTAGGGGACAGAACATGCAATAAATGGTGGCAGGACAGACACAAATTACACTCCATTTTGAAGATCAGGCAAACGGAAATTACTTGCATTTTCAGTTTTTTTTTTTCATAGACCGACATACATTAATTTATTTTGCAAATCAAAGCCCAACCCTAACTAGAAAAGGACATGTGGCACAAATGACTAGTCATAAGTTGAAACAACCCAAGTTGCCCTGAAAAAAATGAAGAGAAAGCAGTTCTGTTTGCCTAACACCATAACCTGAAATGCTGAATTAAGTTATGGCCCAAAAATATGTGGCTTCAAAGGTGCATGTCTGATTTCAGATTGCTATTAATTTAAGGGAAAAAAAAAATAAGGAGAGAGAGAAACAACCATAAGATGATACATTTTATATATATATATATATATATATATATATATATATATATATACATAGAGAGAGAGAGAGAGATGACTATAAAGTGATATATATATATATATATATATATATATATATATATATATGGATCTAGGATGTTTGATTGAAAGATCAAACGTCCGAATCCATAACCACCGAACACACTTTAACAAAAGCACTTTCGTTAAAGTGTGTGAATGAAAAAAAAAAAACACTGCATTAACGTTTCTGTAGGGGAGGGGCTTCACACCCCCCTACTTTAATATTCTCCCTCCGAGACTGCACTACAGTGGGGAA